>NW_027439025.1:0-49106 GCF_040939455.1 Microcebus murinus | reverse complement strand
GGGTACGAACGGATGGACACCTAAGTGGACAGAGAGGAATCACCTTCATCATCGGGTGGGTGTCGGGCGGGTGGGGGGAGGGGAGGGGCATACACCTCCATTAGGAATGGGGTGGGTGCGCACCGACTGGGGGATGGGCGCACTTGAAGCTCTGACCCGAGGGGGGAGGCTGGGAGAGGGCAACGTACCCGACCTTAACATTGGTGCCCCCACAATACGCTGGAACAACATGAGAGGTAAATGAATAAGAACACAGGGGGGAGGGGGGCACGGGCAACACATGTCACCTGAATACTTGTACTCCCATCATCTGCTTGAAAAGAGAGAGAAAAGAAAATGCAATGAGAGAGGTAAGAGACACTTTTTAAAAATAACGACTCCAAAGAGAAAAGTAAAAGGAGGCCTGTGGAGCAGGTCTGGGTGTGACTCCGGATCCCCCAACATCAGCTGCCACCACCAAAGATTCCTACGTGGAGCCCATAGAACCCCAAAAGCAACGGGACGAGTTCTGGTCCCATACTCCCTCAAAATGACATCCTGGCCTCCTTCTGGAACTCCCTCCCCTCTCAGACTCTCAAGGTTTCCTCCAGCGTGTCGGTTCCCACAGAGCAGACCTTTGGTCTGAGACCTGACAGTCCAGATGCCACGCATGCTGCCGCGTGGCGGCGGTGTCGCGGCTTGGGACAAGAGGAGGCCCCACGGTGCGGGCTGGGGCGCCAGGCACCCCACGGCGGGCGCTGAGGGTGGGGGTGACCCCCACCCCGGGCCGCCGCCGCGCTCCCAGAAAGGGGACAGAACAAGAGGCAAAAAAAAAAAAAAAAGAAGAAGAAGAAGCCTACGGCACCCGGTATTCCCAGGCGGTCTTCTCCCATCCAAGTACTAACCAGGCCCGACCCTGCTTAGCTTCCGAGACCAGAGGAGACCGGGGGGCGTTCAGGGTGGTGTGGCCCTAGACGGCGGAGGGCGCCCCTGCCCCGCTCAAGATCCCAGCGTCTCTGCGCTTCCCCGCCGCCTCCTCCCGCCCCAGGCCCCGCGCCCGGCCGGGCCTGTTGAGTTCGCCGGCCGGGTCCGGCGGGCTCCGAGGGACGGGGGTGACGGGCCGGGCCGGGCGGCCGGGGCGGGGGGCTGTCTCTCTCTCCACACACACACACTCACACTCACTCACACTCACACAAGATGCGCCTCCACGGCTGGACCCGCCAAGGTGGAGCCCTCCCAGCCCCCCTCGTCTCCTCGCCTGGCCTCCTTCACCTACCCGCTGCCCACCCCCAGCGCGTCGCCGCCGCTGACTGCGCACGCGCGCACCGGCACCGGGCGCTCGCCCTTTGACCCCAGCCAGGGGCCGCCCTCCCCCACAACCCCTTTCAGCTGTGCCCCCCGCCCTGTGGGCGGGCTGCCGCCTATTCCCCCGGGCCAGGGCTGGGGCACAGCGCAAGGGGGAGGGGAGCGAGTGTATGGGGCATCTCTCTCTGGGGATGTGTCCCATGGGTGGGGTGGGGTGGGGTGGGGTGGCGTGGTTTGTGGGGCGCTGAAGAAATCAGTCCCCTCCATCTCCTACCTCTGGAAAACGCCCAAGCCCTTGGAGAACTGCCGGCACCGCGACCGTGGGGGCCGGGACCCTCCTCTGTGTCCTCCTGTGGCCCGGTCCAAGGGGCCTGGGCCTGGCCGGGGCTGCATTGGACCCCGACCACCCTGGCGTGTGGACTCGCTAAAAATCGGCGATTAGATATTGGATTCCAGCTTCCTTGAGGTCATTTCACTAATGAGTGCACCGGAAAGAGTTTCCTAATCCATCTGTGAGGGTGGCAACTGAAAGAGAATTTGAAAGCTGACAGAATAGGCGAGGGAAGGCATAGGAGATTTCCACACCCAGCAAGGAAGACTTTCCCGAAATGGAAGAAAGAAAGGAGCAAACAGAGACACCGGTAGCCCGCCCGGAAAAGAGTCTGCCCCTGAGAGAAAGTACCCTGACCAGGTTCACCCGTGGGTGGGTGGCCAGCTAGCGGCATTCAGAAGAGCGAGGCCCGCAGTCTGTGCGGAAGACACCTGCACTCGGGTGTGTGTGGCGGCACGATTCACAAGCAGCTCCAGATGTTAAACCAAGGAGAAGCCAGGGAGTTCCCAACGCCCCAGGTGTCCTCAGCCCACGACTGGCTGCTGTGGGAATGCGAAGCCCGGCTCCTTGTCTCAGAGCGGGACAACCAGGAGGTGTGACGTACACCCCGGGGTTCCCAGGAGGATCAGGCTGAAGCTGGGACTTGGCCTCAAAGTGTCCCCTCGCATGGCCACCCCCTTCCCCTTCCTGCTCCTCTACTCCTGGTGCCCCTCCATCCAGGGGCCAGACCTTAAAGAGTCACCGCAAGAGAATCCTGGTCCCCAAGGAGCCTTCTGGGGGACCGGTGCTGAGAGAGGTTGTGGGCATGGCCCGCTGGGGCTCTGCCCGACCCAGGGCTGAGAGATGCAACCTCCCAGCTCTGGGTCCCTGCAGGAAGCGTTGGCAAGCACAGGGCCGGTCCTCCAAAGGCCCAGGTGCAGGGAGCCCAGGCCAAGCAGCCTGTGGAAGAAGCCACTTGCCCTGCCACCCCGGGAACACGGCTGCAGGCCCCGGCCCTTCCCACCTCCTCCTCCTCCTCCTCTTCCCCCCCCCCGCCCCCCCCCCGACATGGCACAGGGCTCAGAGACACCTCAGACTCTTGCTACCCAAAGTGCAAAGGGCATCAGTTGCTCCTCTAACCCCCCCCCCCCCCGCCCAGCAGACCGCGTTGTCCAGCCAGCCCCCGGGCCTCCCTGGGGTGCCCAGCACAAAAGCGCAGACACCCACCGGACCCTCAATCTCAGCTTTCGGATGTTTTTGCCACTCTAAGGACCCGCAGGCCAGCTGGGCCTTCGGGCAGGACAGAGAGCCCCGGAATCCGACGTGGAGAGCTGCGTGTACGTCCCCATCAGGAGGCGGTCCCCACCTCCGCGACTCTCCCCTTGCGGGGAGCGGCAGCCGCAGGGCCTCAGGGAAGACACCAGGCTGGGTCCCCGCGGCACAGCGGGGGCCCCGCACGCGACTTAGGGACGGCTGCTGGAGACTGCTGCGGCCACCCTGCTGCCGGGTTTCTGGAGGGCTTCCTGGAAGCAGCGTCCACACCAAGCCCTTGGAAGGCCCAGGCGACGGAGGAGCCGGTCAGGCAGGGGCCGAGGACGGTGAGAGGCCGGACGGGCGGGAAGGAGCATGTCAGGCAGGGGCAGAGGACGGTGACAGGCCGGGCGGGAAGGAGCCGGTCAGGCGGGGGCCCGGGACAGTGACGGGCCTGGGCCTGGCCGGGGAGGAGTGCGTCAGGCAGGGGCAGAGGACACGGGCTGGGTAAGGGTTAGGGTGACAGTTAGGGCACAATTCACACAATCGCAAAGATGTGGAAGCGACCCGAGTGCCCATCCATCCAGGAGTGCATTAATAAAATGTGGCGCGTGGACACCACGGAGTGCCATTGGGCTGTGAGGAGCAGCGGTGAGAGGGCGCCTCTCGTGTTCTCCTGGCCAGAGCTGGAACCCGTTCCAGTAAGCCAAGTATCCCAAGAATGGACACACGAGCGCCCCGTGAGCGCGCTCACCAGCAAATGGGTACGAACGGATGGACACCTAAGTGGACAGAGAGGAATCACCTTCATCATCGGGTGGGTGTCGGGCGGGTGGGGGGAGGGGAGGGGCATACACCTCCATTAGGAATGGGGTGGGTGCGCACCGACTGGGGGATGGGCGCACTTGAAGCTCTGACCCGAGGGGGGAGGCTGGGAGAGGGCAACGTACCCGACCTTAACATTGGTGCCCCCACAATACGCTGGAACAACATGAGAGGTAAATGAATAAGAACACAGGGGGGAGGGGGGCACGGGCAACACATGTCACCTGAATACTTGTACTCCCATCATCTGCTTGAAAAGAGAGAGAAAAGAAAATGCAATGAGAGAGGTAAGAGACACTTTTTAAAAATAACGACTCCAAAGAGAAAAGTAAAAGGAGGCCTGTGGAGCAGGTCTGGGTGTGACTCCGGATCCCCCAACATCAGCTGCCACCACCAAAGATTCCTACGTGGAGCCCATAGAACCCCAAAAGCAACGGGACGAGTTCTGGTCCCATACTCCCTCAAAATGACATCCTGGCCTCCTTCTGGAACTCCCTCCCCTCTCAGACTCTCAAGGTTTCCTCCAGCGTGTCGGTTCCCACAGAGCAGACCTTTGGTCTGAGACCTGACAGTCCAGATGCCACGCATGCTGCCGCGTGGCGGCGGTGTCGCGGCTTGGGACAAGAGGAGGCCCCACGGTGCGGGCTGGGGCGCCAGGCACCCCACGGCGGGCGCTGAGGGTGGGGGTGACCCCCACCCCGGGCCGCCGCCGCGCTCCCAGAAAGGGGACAGAACAAGAGGCAAAAAAAAAAAAAAAAGAAGAAGAAGAAGCCTACGGCACCCGGTATTCCCAGGCGGTCTTCTCCCATCCAAGTACTAACCAGGCCCGACCCTGCTTAGCTTCCGAGACCAGAGGAGACCGGGGGGCGTTCAGGGTGGTGTGGCCCTAGACGGCGGAGGGCGCCCCTGCCCCGCTCAAGATCCCAGCGTCTCTGCGCTTCCCCGCCGCCTCCTCCCGCCCCAGGCCCCGCGCCCGGCCGGGCCTGTTGAGTTCGCCGGCCGGGTCCGGCGGGCTCCGAGGGACGGGGGTGACGGGCCGGGCCGGGCGGCCGGGGCGGGGGGCTGTCTCTCTCTCCACACACACACACTCACACTCACTCACACTCACACAAGATGCGCCTCCACGGCTGGACCCGCCAAGGTGGAGCCCTCCCAGCCCCCCTCGTCTCCTCGCCTGGCCTCCTTCACCTACCCGCTGCCCACCCCCAGCGCGTCGCCGCCGCTGACTGCGCACGCGCGCACCGGCACCGGGCGCTCGCCCTTTGACCCCAGCCAGGGGCCGCCCTCCCCCACAACCCCTTTCAGCTGTGCCCCCCGCCCTGTGGGCGGGCTGCCGCCTATTCCCCCGGGCCAGGGCTGGGGCACAGCGCAAGGGGGAGGGGAGCGAGTGTATGGGGCATCTCTCTCTGGGGATGTGTCCCATGGGTGGGGTGGGGTGGGGTGGGGTGGCGTGGTTTGTGGGGCGCTGAAGAAATCAGTCCCCTCCATCTCCTACCTCTGGAAAACGCCCAAGCCCTTGGAGAACTGCCGGCACCGCGACCGTGGGGGCCGGGACCCTCCTCTGTGTCCTCCTGTGGCCCGGTCCAAGGGGCCTGGGCCTGGCCGGGGCTGCATTGGACCCCGACCACCCTGGCGTGTGGACTCGCTAAAAATCGGCGATTAGATATTGGATTCCAGCTTCCTTGAGGTCATTTCACTAATGAGTGCACCGGAAAGAGTTTCCTAATCCATCTGTGAGGGTGGCAACTGAAAGAGAATTTGAAAGCTGACAGAATAGGCGAGGGAAGGCATAGGAGATTTCCACACCCAGCAAGGAAGACTTTCCCGAAATGGAAGAAAGAAAGGAGCAAACAGAGACACCGGTAGCCCGCCCGGAAAAGAGTCTGCCCCTGAGAGAAAGTACCCTGACCAGGTTCACCCGTGGGTGGGTGGCCAGCTAGCGGCATTCAGAAGAGCGAGGCCCGCAGTCTGTGCGGAAGACACCTGCACTCGGGTGTGTGTGGCGGCACGATTCACAAGCAGCTCCAGATGTTAAACCAAGGAGAAGCCAGGGAGTTCCCAACGCCCCAGGTGTCCTCAGCCCACGACTGGCTGCTGTGGGAATGCGAAGCCCGGCTCCTTGTCTCAGAGCGGGACAACCAGGAGGTGTGACGTACACCCCGGGGTTCCCAGGAGGATCAGGCTGAAGCTGGGACTTGGCCTCAAAGTGTCCCCTCGCATGGCCACCCCCTTCCCCTTCCTGCTCCTCTACTCCTGGTGCCCCTCCATCCAGGGGCCAGACCTTAAAGAGTCACCGCAAGAGAATCCTGGTCCCCAAGGAGCCTTCTGGGGGACCGGTGCTGAGAGAGGTTGTGGGCATGGCCCGCTGGGGCTCTGCCCGACCCAGGGCTGAGAGATGCAACCTCCCAGCTCTGGGTCCCTGCAGGAAGCGTTGGCAAGCACAGGGCCGGTCCTCCAAAGGCCCAGGTGCAGGGAGCCCAGGCCAAGCAGCCTGTGGAAGAAGCCACTTGCCCTGCCACCCCGGGAACACGGCTGCAGGCCCCGGCCCTTCCCACCTCCTCCTCCTCCTCCTCTTCCCCCCCCCCGCCCCCCCCCCGACATGGCACAGGGCTCAGAGACACCTCAGACTCTTGCTACCCAAAGTGCAAAGGGCATCAGTTGCTCCTCTAACCCCCCCCCCCCCGCCCAGCAGACCGCGTTGTCCAGCCAGCCCCCGGGCCTCCCTGGGGTGCCCAGCACAAAAGCGCAGACACCCACCGGACCCTCAATCTCAGCTTTCGGATGTTTTTGCCACTCTAAGGACCCGCAGGCCAGCTGGGCCTTCGGGCAGGACAGAGAGCCCCGGAATCCGACGTGGAGAGCTGCGTGTACGTCCCCATCAGGAGGCGGTCCCCACCTCCGCGACTCTCCCCTTGCGGGGAGCGGCAGCCGCAGGGCCTCAGGGAAGACACCAGGCTGGGTCCCCGCGGCACAGCGGGGGCCCCGCACGCGACTTAGGGACGGCTGCTGGAGACTGCTGCGGCCACCCTGCTGCCGGGTTTCTGGAGGGCTTCCTGGAAGCAGCGTCCACACCAAGCCCTTGGAAGGCCCAGGCGACGGAGGAGCCGGTCAGGCAGGGGCCGAGGACGGTGAGAGGCCGGACGGGCGGGAAGGAGCATGTCAGGCAGGGGCAGAGGACGGTGACAGGCCGGGCGGGAAGGAGCCGGTCAGGCGGGGGCCCGGGACAGTGACGGGCCTGGGCCTGGCCGGGGAGGAGTGCGTCAGGCAGGGGCAGAGGACACGGGCTGGGTAAGGGTTAGGGTGACAGTTAGGGCACAATTCACACAATCGCAAAGATGTGGAAGCGACCCGAGTGCCCATCCATCCAGGAGTGCATTAATAAAATGTGGCGCGTGGACACCACGGAGTGCCATTGGGCTGTGAGGAGCAGCGGTGAGAGGGCGCCTCTCGTGTTCTCCTGGCCAGAGCTGGAACCCGTTCCAGTAAGCCAAGTATCCCAAGAATGGACACACGAGCGCCCCGTGAGCGCGCTCACCAGCAAATGGGTACGAACGGATGGACACCTAAGTGGACAGAGAGGAATCACCTTCATCATCGGGTGGGTGTCGGGCGGGTGGGGGGAGGGGAGGGGCATACACCTCCATTAGGAATGGGGTGGGTGCGCACCGACTGGGGGATGGGCGCACTTGAAGCTCTGACCCGAGGGGGGAGGCTGGGAGAGGGCAACGTACCCGACCTTAACATTGGTGCCCCCACAATACGCTGGAACAACATGAGAGGTAAATGAATAAGAACACAGGGGGGAGGGGGGCACGGGCAACACATGTCACCTGAATACTTGTACTCCCATCATCTGCTTGAAAAGAGAGAGAAAAGAAAATGCAATGAGAGAGGTAAGAGACACTTTTTAAAAATAACGACTCCAAAGAGAAAAGTAAAAGGAGGCCTGTGGAGCAGGTCTGGGTGTGACTCCGGATCCCCCAACATCAGCTGCCACCACCAAAGATTCCTACGTGGAGCCCATAGAACCCCAAAAGCAACGGGACGAGTTCTGGTCCCATACTCCCTCAAAATGACATCCTGGCCTCCTTCTGGAACTCCCTCCCCTCTCAGACTCTCAAGGTTTCCTCCAGCGTGTCGGTTCCCACAGAGCAGACCTTTGGTCTGAGACCTGACAGTCCAGATGCCACGCATGCTGCCGCGTGGCGGCGGTGTCGCGGCTTGGGACAAGAGGAGGCCCCACGGTGCGGGCTGGGGCGCCAGGCACCCCACGGCGGGCGCTGAGGGTGGGGGTGACCCCCACCCCGGGCCGCCGCCGCGCTCCCAGAAAGGGGACAGAACAAGAGGCAAAAAAAAAAAAAAAAGAAGAAGAAGAAGCCTACGGCACCCGGTATTCCCAGGCGGTCTTCTCCCATCCAAGTACTAACCAGGCCCGACCCTGCTTAGCTTCCGAGACCAGAGGAGACCGGGGGGCGTTCAGGGTGGTGTGGCCCTAGACGGCGGAGGGCGCCCCTGCCCCGCTCAAGATCCCAGCGTCTCTGCGCTTCCCCGCCGCCTCCTCCCGCCCCAGGCCCCGCGCCCGGCCGGGCCTGTTGAGTTCGCCGGCCGGGTCCGGCGGGCTCCGAGGGACGGGGGTGACGGGCCGGGCCGGGCGGCCGGGGCGGGGGGCTGTCTCTCTCTCCACACACACACACTCACACTCACTCACACTCACACAAGATGCGCCTCCACGGCTGGACCCGCCAAGGTGGAGCCCTCCCAGCCCCCCTCGTCTCCTCGCCTGGCCTCCTTCACCTACCCGCTGCCCACCCCCAGCGCGTCGCCGCCGCTGACTGCGCACGCGCGCACCGGCACCGGGCGCTCGCCCTTTGACCCCAGCCAGGGGCCGCCCTCCCCCACAACCCCTTTCAGCTGTGCCCCCCGCCCTGTGGGCGGGCTGCCGCCTATTCCCCCGGGCCAGGGCTGGGGCACAGCGCAAGGGGGAGGGGAGCGAGTGTATGGGGCATCTCTCTCTGGGGATGTGTCCCATGGGTGGGGTGGGGTGGGGTGGGGTGGCGTGGTTTGTGGGGCGCTGAAGAAATCAGTCCCCTCCATCTCCTACCTCTGGAAAACGCCCAAGCCCTTGGAGAACTGCCGGCACCGCGACCGTGGGGGCCGGGACCCTCCTCTGTGTCCTCCTGTGGCCCGGTCCAAGGGGCCTGGGCCTGGCCGGGGCTGCATTGGACCCCGACCACCCTGGCGTGTGGACTCGCTAAAAATCGGCGATTAGATATTGGATTCCAGCTTCCTTGAGGTCATTTCACTAATGAGTGCACCGGAAAGAGTTTCCTAATCCATCTGTGAGGGTGGCAACTGAAAGAGAATTTGAAAGCTGACAGAATAGGCGAGGGAAGGCATAGGAGATTTCCACACCCAGCAAGGAAGACTTTCCCGAAATGGAAGAAAGAAAGGAGCAAACAGAGACACCGGTAGCCCGCCCGGAAAAGAGTCTGCCCCTGAGAGAAAGTACCCTGACCAGGTTCACCCGTGGGTGGGTGGCCAGCTAGCGGCATTCAGAAGAGCGAGGCCCGCAGTCTGTGCGGAAGACACCTGCACTCGGGTGTGTGTGGCGGCACGATTCACAAGCAGCTCCAGATGTTAAACCAAGGAGAAGCCAGGGAGTTCCCAACGCCCCAGGTGTCCTCAGCCCACGACTGGCTGCTGTGGGAATGCGAAGCCCGGCTCCTTGTCTCAGAGCGGGACAACCAGGAGGTGTGACGTACACCCCGGGGTTCCCAGGAGGATCAGGCTGAAGCTGGGACTTGGCCTCAAAGTGTCCCCTCGCATGGCCACCCCCTTCCCCTTCCTGCTCCTCTACTCCTGGTGCCCCTCCATCCAGGGGCCAGACCTTAAAGAGTCACCGCAAGAGAATCCTGGTCCCCAAGGAGCCTTCTGGGGGACCGGTGCTGAGAGAGGTTGTGGGCATGGCCCGCTGGGGCTCTGCCCGACCCAGGGCTGAGAGATGCAACCTCCCAGCTCTGGGTCCCTGCAGGAAGCGTTGGCAAGCACAGGGCCGGTCCTCCAAAGGCCCAGGTGCAGGGAGCCCAGGCCAAGCAGCCTGTGGAAGAAGCCACTTGCCCTGCCACCCCGGGAACACGGCTGCAGGCCCCGGCCCTTCCCACCTCCTCCTCCTCCTCCTCTTCCCCCCCCCCGCCCCCCCCCCGACATGGCACAGGGCTCAGAGACACCTCAGACTCTTGCTACCCAAAGTGCAAAGGGCATCAGTTGCTCCTCTAACCCCCCCCCCCCCCGCCCAGCAGACCGCGTTGTCCAGCCAGCCCCCGGGCCTCCCTGGGGTGCCCAGCACAAAAGCGCAGACACCCACCGGACCCTCAATCTCAGCTTTCGGATGTTTTTGCCACTCTAAGGACCCGCAGGCCAGCTGGGCCTTCGGGCAGGACAGAGAGCCCCGGAATCCGACGTGGAGAGCTGCGTGTACGTCCCCATCAGGAGGCGGTCCCCACCTCCGCGACTCTCCCCTTGCGGGGAGCGGCAGCCGCAGGGCCTCAGGGAAGACACCAGGCTGGGTCCCCGCGGCACAGCGGGGGCCCCGCACGCGACTTAGGGACGGCTGCTGGAGACTGCTGCGGCCACCCTGCTGCCGGGTTTCTGGAGGGCTTCCTGGAAGCAGCGTCCACACCAAGCCCTTGGAAGGCCCAGGCGACGGAGGAGCCGGTCAGGCAGGGGCCGAGGACGGTGAGAGGCCGGACGGGCGGGAAGGAGCATGTCAGGCAGGGGCAGAGGACGGTGACAGGCCGGGCGGGAAGGAGCCGGTCAGGCGGGGGCCCGGGACAGTGACGGGCCTGGGCCTGGCCGGGGAGGAGTGCGTCAGGCAGGGGCAGAGGACACGGGCTGGGTAAGGGTTAGGGTGACAGTTAGGGCACAATTCACACAATCGCAAAGATGTGGAAGCGACCCGAGTGCCCATCCATCCAGGAGTGCATTAATAAAATGTGGCGCGTGGACACCACGGAGTGCCATTGGGCTGTGAGGAGCAGCGGTGAGAGGGCGCCTCTCGTGTTCTCCTGGCCAGAGCTGGAACCCGTTCCAGTAAGCCAAGTATCCCAAGAATGGACACACGAGCGCCCCGTGAGCGCGCTCACCAGCAAATGGGTACGAACGGATGGACACCTAAGTGGACAGAGAGGAATCACCTTCATCATCGGGTGGGTGTCGGGCGGGTGGGGGGAGGGGAGGGGCATACACCTCCATTAGGAATGGGGTGGGTGCGCACCGACTGGGGGATGGGCGCACTTGAAGCTCTGACCCGAGGGGGGAGGCTGGGAGAGGGCAACGTACCCGACCTTAACATTGGTGCCCCCACAATACGCTGGAACAACATGAGAGGTAAATGAATAAGAACACAGGGGGGAGGGGGGCACGGGCAACACATGTCACCTGAATACTTGTACTCCCATCATCTGCTTGAAAAGAGAGAGAAAAGAAAATGCAATGAGAGAGGTAAGAGACACTTTTTAAAAATAACGACTCCAAAGAGAAAAGTAAAAGGAGGCCTGTGGAGCAGGTCTGGGTGTGACTCCGGATCCCCCAACATCAGCTGCCACCACCAAAGATTCCTACGTGGAGCCCATAGAACCCCAAAAGCAACGGGACGAGTTCTGGTCCCATACTCCCTCAAAATGACATCCTGGCCTCCTTCTGGAACTCCCTCCCCTCTCAGACTCTCAAGGTTTCCTCCAGCGTGTCGGTTCCCACAGAGCAGACCTTTGGTCTGAGACCTGACAGTCCAGATGCCACGCATGCTGCCGCGTGGCGGCGGTGTCGCGGCTTGGGACAAGAGGAGGCCCCACGGTGCGGGCTGGGGCGCCAGGCACCCCACGGCGGGCGCTGAGGGTGGGGGTGACCCCCACCCCGGGCCGCCGCCGCGCTCCCAGAAAGGGGACAGAACAAGAGGCAAAAAAAAAAAAAAAAGAAGAAGAAGAAGCCTACGGCACCCGGTATTCCCAGGCGGTCTTCTCCCATCCAAGTACTAACCAGGCCCGACCCTGCTTAGCTTCCGAGACCAGAGGAGACCGGGGGGCGTTCAGGGTGGTGTGGCCCTAGACGGCGGAGGGCGCCCCTGCCCCGCTCAAGATCCCAGCGTCTCTGCGCTTCCCCGCCGCCTCCTCCCGCCCCAGGCCCCGCGCCCGGCCGGGCCTGTTGAGTTCGCCGGCCGGGTCCGGCGGGCTCCGAGGGACGGGGGTGACGGGCCGGGCCGGGCGGCCGGGGCGGGGGGCTGTCTCTCTCTCCACACACACACACTCACACTCACTCACACTCACACAAGATGCGCCTCCACGGCTGGACCCGCCAAGGTGGAGCCCTCCCAGCCCCCCTCGTCTCCTCGCCTGGCCTCCTTCACCTACCCGCTGCCCACCCCCAGCGCGTCGCCGCCGCTGACTGCGCACGCGCGCACCGGCACCGGGCGCTCGCCCTTTGACCCCAGCCAGGGGCCGCCCTCCCCCACAACCCCTTTCAGCTGTGCCCCCCGCCCTGTGGGCGGGCTGCCGCCTATTCCCCCGGGCCAGGGCTGGGGCACAGCGCAAGGGGGAGGGGAGCGAGTGTATGGGGCATCTCTCTCTGGGGATGTGTCCCATGGGTGGGGTGGGGTGGGGTGGGGTGGCGTGGTTTGTGGGGCGCTGAAGAAATCAGTCCCCTCCATCTCCTACCTCTGGAAAACGCCCAAGCCCTTGGAGAACTGCCGGCACCGCGACCGTGGGGGCCGGGACCCTCCTCTGTGTCCTCCTGTGGCCCGGTCCAAGGGGCCTGGGCCTGGCCGGGGCTGCATTGGACCCCGACCACCCTGGCGTGTGGACTCGCTAAAAATCGGCGATTAGATATTGGATTCCAGCTTCCTTGAGGTCATTTCACTAATGAGTGCACCGGAAAGAGTTTCCTAATCCATCTGTGAGGGTGGCAACTGAAAGAGAATTTGAAAGCTGACAGAATAGGCGAGGGAAGGCATAGGAGATTTCCACACCCAGCAAGGAAGACTTTCCCGAAATGGAAGAAAGAAACGAGCAAACAGAGACACCGGTAGCCCGCCCGGAAAAGAGTCTGCCCCTGAGAGAAAGTACCCTGACCAGGTTCTCCCGTGGGTGGGTGGCCAGCTAGCGGCATTCAGAAGAGCGAGGCCCGCAGTCTGTGCGGAAGACACCTGCACTCGGGTGTGTGTGGCGGCACGATTCACAAGCAGCTCCAGATGTTAAACCAAGGAGAAGCCAGGGAGTTCCCAACGCCCCAGGTGTCCTCAGCCCACGACTGGCTGCTGTGGGAATGCGAAGCCCGGCTCCTTGTCTCAGAGCGGGACAACCAGGAGGTGTGACGTACACCCCGGGGTTCCCAGGAGGATCAGGCTGAAGCTGGGACTTGGCCTCAAAGTGTCCCCTCGCATGGCCACCCCCTTCCCCTTCCTGCTCCTCTACTCCTGGTGCCCCTCCATCCAGGGGCCAGACCTTAAAGAGTCACCGCAAGAGAATCCTGGTCCCCAAGGAGCCTTCTGGGGGACCGGTGCTGAGAGAGGTTGTGGGCATGGCCCGCTGGGGCTCTGCCCGACCCAGGGCTGAGAGATGCAACCTCCCAGCTCTGGGTCCCTGCAGGAAGCGTTGGCAAGCACAGGGCCGGTCCTCCAAAGGCCCAGGTGCAGGGAGCCCAGGCCAAGCAGCCTGTGGAAGAAGCCACTTGCCCTGCCACCCCGGGAACACGGCTGCAGGCCCCGGCCCTTCCCACCTCCTCCTCCTCCTCCTCTTCCCCCCCCGCCCCCCCCCCCCCGACATGGCACAGGGCTCAGAGACACCTCAGACTCTTGCTACCCAAAGTGCAAAGGGCATCAGTTGCTCCTCTAACCCCCCCCCCCGCCCAGCAGACCGCGTTGTCCAGCCAGCCCCCGGGCCTCCCTGGGGTGCCCAGCACAAAAGCGCAGACACCCACCGGACCCTCAATCTCAGCTTTCGGATGTTTTTGCCACTCTAAGGACCCGCAGGCCAGCTGGGCCTTCGGGCAGGACAGAGAGCCCCGGAATCCGACGTGGAGAGCTGCGTGTACGTCCCCATCAGGAGGCGGTCCCCACCTCCGCGACTCTCCCCTTGCGGGGAGCGGCAGCCGCAGGGCCTCAGGGAAGACACCAGGCTGGGTCCCCGCGGCACAGCGGGGGCCCCGCACGCGACTTAGGGACGGCTGCTGGAGACTGCTGCGGCCACCCTGCTGCCGGGTTTCTGGAGGGCTTCCTGGAAGCAGCGTCCACACCAAGCCCTTGGAAGGCCCAGGCGACGGAGGAGCCGGTCAGGCAGGGGCCGAGGACGGTGAGAGGCCGGACGGGCGGGAAGGAGCATGTCAGGCAGGGGCAGAGGACGGTGACAGGCCGGGCGGGAAGGAGCCGGTCAGGCGGGGGCCCGGGACAGTGACGGGCCTGGGCCTGGCCGGGGAGGAGTGCGTCAGGCAGGGGCAGAGGACACGGGCTGGGTAAGGGTTAGGGTGACAGTTAGGGCACAATTCACACAATCGCAAAGATGTGGAAGCGACCCGAGTGCCCATCCATCCAGGAGTGCATTAATAAAATGTGGCGCGTGGACACCACGGAGTGCCATTGGGCTGTGAGGAGCAGCGGTGAGAGGGCGCCTCTCGTGTTCTCCTGGCCAGAGCTGGAACCCGTTCCAGTAAGCCAAGTATCCCAAGAATGGACACACGAGCGCCCCGTGAGCGCGCTCACCAGCAAATGGGTACGAACGGATGGACACCTAAGTGGACAGAGAGGAATCACCTTCATCATCGGGTGGGTGTCGGGCGGGTGGGGGGAGGGGAGGGGCATACACCTCCATTAGGAATGGGGTGGGTGCGCACCGACTGGGGGATGGGCGCACTTGAAGCTCTGACCCGAGGGGGGAGGCTGGGAGAGGGCAACGTACCCGACCTTAACATTGGTGCCCCCACAATACGCTGGAACAACATGAGAGGTAAATGAATAAGAACACAGGGGGGAGGGGGGCACGGGCAACACATGTCACCTGAATACTTGTACTCCCATCATCTGCTTGAAAAGAGAGAGAAAAGAAAATGCAATGAGAGAGGTAAGAGACACTTTTTAAAAATAACGACTCCAAAGAGAAAAGTAAAAGGAGGCCTGTGGAGCAGGTCTGGGTGTGACTCCGGATCCCCCAACATCAGCTGCCACCACCAAAGATTCCTACGTGGAGCCCATAGAACCCCAAAAGCAACGGGACGAGTTCTGGTCCCATACTCCCTCAAAATGACATCCTGGCCTCCTTCTGGAACTCCCTCCCCTCTCAGACTCTCAAGGTTTCCTCCAGCGTGTCGGTTCCCACAGAGCAGACCTTTGGTCTGAGACCTGACAGTCCAGATGCCACGCATGCTGCCGCGTGGCGGCGGTGTCGCGGCTTGGGACAAGAGGAGGCCCCACGGTGCGGGCTGGGGCGCCAGGCACCCCACGGCGGGCGCTGAGGGTGGGGGTGACCCCCACCCCGGGCCGCCGCCGCGCTCCCAGAAAGGGGACAGAACAAGAGGCAAAAAAAAAAAAAAAAGAAGAAGAAGAAGCCTACGGCACCCGGTATTCCCAGGCGGTCTTCTCCCATCCAAGTACTAACCAGGCCCGACCCTGCTTAGCTTCCGAGACCAGAGGAGACCGGGGGGCGTTCAGGGTGGTGTGGCCCTAGACGGCGGAGGGCGCCCCTGCCCCGCTCAAGATCCCAGCGTCTCTGCGCTTCCCCGCCGCCTCCTCCCGCCCCAGGCCCCGCGCCCGGCCGGGCCTGTTGAGTTCGCCGGCCGGGTCCGGCGGGCTCCGAGGGACGGGGGTGACGGGCCGGGCCGGGCGGCCGGGGCGGGGGGCTGTCTCTCTCTCCACACACACACACTCACACTCACTCACACTCACACAAGATGCGCCTCCACGGCTGGACCCGCCAAGGTGGAGCCCTCCCAGCCCCCCTCGTCTCCTCGCCTGGCCTCCTTCACCTACCCGCTGCCCACCCCCAGCGCGTCGCCGCCGCTGACTGCGCACGCGCGCACCGGCACCGGGCGCTCGCCCTTTGACCCCAGCCAGGGGCCGCCCTCCCCACAACCCCTTTCAGCTGTGCCCCCCGCCCTGTGGGCGGGCTGCCGCCTATTCCCCGGGCCAGGGCTGGGGCACAGCGCAAGGGGGAGGGGAGCGAGTGTATGGGGCATCTCTCTCTGGGGATGTGTCCCATGGGTGGGGTGGGGTGGGGTGGGGTGGCGTGGTTTGTGGGGCGCTGAAGAAATCAGTCCCCTCCATCTCCTACCTCTGGAAAACGCCCAAGCCCATGGAGAACTGCCGGCACCGCTACCGTGGGGGCCGGGACCCTCCTCTGTGTCCTCCTGTGGCCCGGTCCAAGGGGCCTGGGCCTGGCCGGGGCTGCATTGGACCCCGACCACCCTGGCGTGTGGACTCGCTAAAAATCGGCGATTAGATATTGGATTCCAGCTTCCTTGAGGTCATTTCACTAATGAGTGCACCGGAAAGAGTTTCCTAATCCATCTGTGAGGGTGGCAACTGAAAGAGAATTTGAAAGCTGACAGAATAGGCGAGGGAAGGCATAGGAGATTTCCACACCCAGCAAGGAAGACTTTCCCGAAATGGAAGAAAGAAAGGAGCAAACAGAGACACCGGTAGCCCGCCCGGAAAAGAGTCTGCCCCTGAGAGAAAGTACCCTGACCAGGTTCTCCCGTGGGTGGGTGGCCAGCTAGCGGCATTCAGAAGAGCGAGGCCCGCAGTCTGTGCGGAAGACACCTGCACTCGGGTGTGTGTGGCGGCACGATTCACAAGCAGCTCCAGATGTTAAACCAAGGAGAAGCCAGGGAGTTCCCAACGCCCCAGGTGTCCTCAGCCCACGACTGGCTGCTGTGGGAATGCGAAGCCCGGCTCCTTGTCTCAGAGCGGGACAACCAGGAGGTGTGACGTACACCCCGGGGTTCCCAGGAGGATCAGGCTGAAGCTGGGACTTGGCCTCAAAGTGTCCCCTCGCATGGCCACCCCCTTCCCCTTCCTGCTCCTCTACTCCTGGTGCCCCTCCATCCAGGGGCCAGACCTTAAAGAGTCACCGCAAGAGAATCCCTGGTCCCCAAGGAGCCTTCTGGGGGACCGGTGCTGAGAGAGGTTGTGGGCATGGCCCGCTGGGGCTCTGCCCGACCCAGGGCTGAGAGATGCAACCTCCCAGCTCTGGGTCCCTGCAGGAAGCGTTGGCAAGCACAGGGCCGGTCCTCCAAAGGCCCAGGTGCAGGGAGCCCAGGCCAAGCAGCCTGTGGAAGAAGCCACTTGCCCTGCCACCCCGGGAACACGGCTGCAGGCCCCGGCCCTTCCCACCTCCTCCTCCTCCTCCTCTTCCCCCCCCGCCCCCCCCCCCCCCGACATGGCACAGGGCTCAGAGACACCTCAGACTCTTGCTACCCAAAGTGCAAAGGGCATCAGTTGCTCCTCTAACCCCCCCCCCGCCCAGCAGACCGCGTTGTCCAGCCAGCCCCCGGGCCTCCCTGGGGTGCCCAGCACAAAAGCGCAGACACCCACCGGACCCTCAATCTCAGCTTTCGGATGTTTTTGCCACTCTAAGGACCCGCAGGCCAGCTGGGCCTTCGGGCAGGACAGAGAGCCCCGGAATCCGACGTGGAGAGCTGCGTGTACGTCCCCATCAGGAGGCGGTCCCCACCTCCGCGACTCTCCCCTTGCGGGGAGCGGCAGCCGCAGGGCCTCAGGGAAGACACCAGGCTGGGTCCCCGCGGCACAGCGGGGGCCCCGCACGCGACTTAGGGACGGCTGCTGGAGACTGCTGCGGCCACCCTGCTGCCGGGTTTCTGGAGGGCTTCCTGGAAGCAGCGTCCACACCAAGCCCTTGGAAGGCCCAGGCGACGGAGGAGCCGGTCAGGCAGGGGCCGAGGACGGTGAGAGGCCGGACGGGCGGGAAGGAGCATGTCAGGCAGGGGCAGAGGACGGTGACAGGCCGGGCGGGAAGGAGCCGGTCAGGCGGGGGCCCGGGACAGTGACGGGCCTGGGCCTGGCCGGGGAGGAGTGCGTCAGGCAGGGGCAGAGGACACGGGCTGGGTAAGGGTTAGGGTGACAGTTAGGGCACAATTCACACAATCGCAAAGATGTGGAAGCGACCCGAGTGCCCATCCATCCAGGAGTGCATTAATAAAATGTGGCGCGTGGACACCACGGAGTGCCATTGGGCTGTGAGGAGCAGCGGTGAGAGGGCGCCTCTCGTGTTCTCCTGGCCAGAGCTGGAACCCGTTCCAGTAAGCCAAGTATCCCAAGAATGGACACACGAGCGCCCCGTGAGCGCGCTCACCAGCAAATGGGTACGAACGGATGGACACCTAAGTGGACAGAGAGGAATCACCTTCATCATCGGGTGGGTGTCGGGCGGGTGGGGGGAGGGGAGGGGCATACACCTCCATTAGGAATGGGGTGGGTGCGCACCGACTGGGGGATGGGCGCACTTGAAGCTCTGACCCGAGGGGGGAGGCTGGGAGAGGGCAACGTACCCGACCTTAACATTGGTGCCCCCACAATACGCTGGAACAACATGAGAGGTAAATGAATAAGAACACAGGGGGGAGGGGGGCACGGGCAACACATGTCACCTGAATACTTGTACTCCCATCATCTGCTTGAAAAGAGAGAGAAAAGAAAATGCAATGAGAGAGGTAAGAGACACTTTTTAAAAATAACGACTCCAAAGAGAAAAGTAAAAGGAGGCCTGTGGAGCAGGTCTGGGTGTGACTCCGGATCCCCCAACATCAGCTGCCACCACCAAAGATTCCTACGTGGAGCCCATAGAACCCCAAAAGCAACGGGACGAGTTCTGGTCCCATACTCCCTCAAAATGACATCCTGGCCTCCTTCTGGAACTCCCTCCCCTCTCAGACTCTCAAGGTTTCCTCCAGCGTGTCGGTTCCCACAGAGCAGACCTTTGGTCTGAGACCTGACAGTCCAGATGCCACGCATGCTGCCGCGTGGCGGCGGTGTCGCGGCTTGGGACAAGAGGAGGCCCCACGGTGCGGGCTGGGGCGCCAGGCACCCCACGGCGGGCGCTGAGGGTGGGGGTGACCCCCACCCCGGGCCGCCGCCGCGCTCCCAGAAAGGGACAGAACAAGAGGCAAAAAAAAAAAAAAAAGAAGAAGAAGAAGCCTACGGCACCCGGTATTCCCAGGCGGTCTTCTCCCATCCAAGTACTAACCAGGCCCGACCCTGCTTAGCTTCCCGAGACCAGAGGAGACCGGGGGGCGTTCAGGGTGGTGTGGCCCTAGACGGCGGAGGGCGCCCCTGCCCCGCTCAAGATCCCAGCGTCTCTGCGCTTCCCCGCCGCCTCCTCCCGCCCCAGGCCCCGCGCCCGGCCGGGCCTGTTGAGTTCGCCGGCCGGGTCCGGCGGGCTCCGAGGGACGGGGGTGACGGGCCGGGCCGGGCGGCCGGGGCGGGGGGCTGTCTCTCTCTCCACACACACACACTCACACTCACTCACACTCACACAAGATGCGCCTCCACGGCTGGACCCGCCAAGGTGGAGCCCTCCCAGCCCCCCTCGTCTCCTCGCCTGGCCTCCTTCACCTACCCGCTGCCCACCCCCAGCGCGTCACCGCCGCTGACTGCGCACGCGCGCACCGGCACCGGGCGCTCGCCCTTTGACCCCAGCCAGGGGCCGCCCTCCCCCACAACCCCTTTCAGCTGTGCCCCCCGCCCTGTGGGCGGGCTGCCGCCTATTCCCCCGGGCCAGGGCTGGGGCACAGCGCAAGGGGGAGGGGAGCGAGTGTATGGGGCATCTCTCTCTGGGGATGTGTCCCATGGGTGGGGTGGGGTGGGGTGGGGTGGCGTGGTTTGTGGGGCGCTGAAGAAATCAGTCCCCTCCATCTCCTACCTCTGGAAAACGCCCAAGCCCTTGGAGAACTGCCGGCACCGCTACCGTGGGGGCCGGGACCCTCCTCTGTGTCCTCCTGTGGCCCGGTCCAAGGGGCCTGGGCCTGGCCGGGGCTGCATTGGACCCCGACCACCCTGGCGTGTGGACTCGCTAAAAATCGGCGATTAGATATTGGATTCCAGCTTCCTTGAGGTCATTTCACTAATGAGTGCACCGGAAAGAGTTTCCTAATCCATCTGTGAGGGTGGCAACTGAAAGAGAATTTGAAAGCTGACAGAATAGGCGAGGGAAGGCATAGGAGATTTCCACACCCAGCAAGGAAGACTTTCCCGAAATGGAAGAAAGAAAGGAGCAAACAGAGACACCGGTAGCCCGCCCGGAAAAGAGTCTGCCCCTGAGAGAAAGTACCCTGACCAGGTTCACCCGTGGGTGGGTGGCCAGCTAGCGGCATTCAGAAGAGCGAGGCCCGCAGTCTGTGGCGGAAGACACCTGCACTCGGGTGTGTGTGGCGGCACGATTCACAAGCAGCTCCAGATGTTAAACCAAGGAGAAGCCAGGGAGTTCCCAACGCCCCAGGTGTCCTCAGCCCACGACTGGCTGCTGTGGGAATGCGAAGCCCGGCTCCTTGTCTCAGAGCGGGACAACCAGGAGGTGTGACGTACACCCCGGGGTTCCCAGGAGGATCAGGCTGAAGCTGGGACTTGGCCTCAAAGTGTCCCCTCGCATGGCCACCCCCTTCCCCTTCCTGCTCCTCTACTCCTGGTGCCCCTCCATCCAGGGGCCAGACCTTAAAGAGTCACCGCAAGAGAATCCTGGTCCCCAAGGAGCCTTCTGGGGGACCGGTGCTGAGAGAGGTTGTGGGCATGGCCCGCTGGGGCTCTGCCCGACCCAGGGCTGAGAGATGCAACCTCCCAGCTCTGGGTCCCTGCAGGAAGCGTTGGCAAGCACAGGGCCGGTCCTCCAAAGGCCCAGGTGCAGGGAGCCCAGGCCAAGCAGCCTGTGGAAGAAGCCACTTGCCCTGCCACCCCGGGAACACGGCTGCAGGCCCCGGCCCTTCCCACCTCCTCCTCCTCCTCCTCCTCTTCCCCCCCCGCCCCCCCCCCCCCCCGACATGGCACAGGGCTCAGAGACACCTCAGACTCTTGCTACCCAAAGTGCAAAGGGCATCAGTTGCTCCTCTAACCCCCCCCCCCGCCCAGCAGACCGCGTTGTCCAGCCAGCCCCCGGGCCTCCCTGGGGTGCCCAGCACAAAAGCGCAGACACCCACCGGACCCTCAATCTCAGCTTTCGGATGTTTTTGCCACTCTAAGGACCCGCAGGCCAGCTGGGCCTTCGGGCAGGAACAGAGAGCCCCGGAATCCGACGTGGAGAGCTGCGTGTACGTCCCCATCAGGAGGCGGTCCCCACCTCCGCGACTCTCCCCTTGCGGGGAGCGGCAGCCGCAGGGCCTCAGGGAAGACACCAGGCTGGGTCCCCGCGGCACAGCGGGGGCCCCGCACGCGACTTAGGGACGGCTGCTGGAGACTGCTGCGGCCACCCTGCTGCCGGGTTTCTGGAGGGCTTCCTGGAAGCAGCGTCCACACCAAGCCCTTGGAAGGCCCAGGCGACGGAGGAGCCGGTCAGGCAGGGGCCGAGGACGGTGAGAGGCCGGACGGGCGGGAAGGAGCATGTCAGGCAGGGGCAGAGGACGGTGACAGGCCGGGCGGGAAGGAGCCGGTCAGGCGGGGGCCCGGGACAGTGACGGGCCTGGGCCTGGCCGGGGAGGAGTGCGTCAGGCAGGGGCAGAGGACACGGGCTGGGTAAGGGTTAGGGTGACAGTTAGGGCACAATTCACACAATCGCAAAGATGTGGAAGCGACCCGAGTGCCCATCCATCCAGGAGTGCATTAATAAAATGTGGCGCGTGGACACCACGGAGTGCCATTGGGCTGTGAGGAGCAGCGGTGAGAGGGCGCCTCTCGTGTTCTCCTGGCCAGAGCTGGAACCCGTTCCAGTAAGCCAAGTATCCCAAGAATGGACACACGAGCGCCCCGTGAGCGCGCTCACCAGCAAATGGGTACGAACGGATGGACACCTAAGTGGACAGAGAGGAATCACCTTCATCATCGGGTGGGTGTCGGGCGGGTGGGGGGAGGGGAGGGGCATACACCTCCATTAGGAATGGGGTGGGTGCGCACCGACTGGGGGATGGGCGCACTTGAAGCTCTGACCCGAGGGGGGAGGCTGGGAGAGGGCAACGTACCCGACCTTAACATTGGTGCCCCCACAATACGCTGGAACAACATGAGAGGTAAATGAATAAGAACACAGGGGGGAGGGGGGCACGGGCAACACATGTCACCTGAATACTTGTACTCCCATCATCTGCTTGAAAAGAGAGAGAAAAGAAAATGCAATGAGAGAGGTAAGAGACACTTTTTAAAAATAACGACTCCAAAGAGAAAAGTAAAAGGAGGCCTGTGGAGCAGGTCTGGGTGTGACTCCGGATCCCCCAACATCAGCTGCCACCACCAAAGATTCCTACGTGGAGCCCATAGAACCCCAAAAGCAACGGGACGAGTTCTGGTCCCATACTCCCTCAAAATGACATCCTGGCCTCCTTCTGGAACTCCCTCCCCTCTCAGACTCTCAAGGTTTCCTCCAGCGTGTCGGTTCCCACAGAGCAGACCTTTGGTCTGAGACCTGACAGTCCAGATGCCACGCATGCTGCCGCGTGGCGGCGGTGTCGCGGCTTGGGACAAGAGGAGGCCCCACGGTGCGGGCTGGGGCGCCAGGCACCCCACGGCGGGCGCTGAGGGTGGGGGTGACCCCCACCCCGGGCCGCCGCCGCGCTCCCAGAAAGGGGACAGAACAAGAGGCAAAAAAAAAAAAAAAAGAAGAAGAAGAAGCCTACGGCACCCGGTATTCCCAGGCGGTCTTCTCCCATCCAAGTACTAACCAGGCCCGACCCTGCTTAGCTTCCGAGACCAGAGGAGACCGGGGGGCGTTCAGGGTGGTGTGGCCCTAGACGGCGGAGGGCGCCCTGCCCCGCTCAAGATCCCAGCGTCTCTGCGCTTCCCCGCCGCCTCCTCCCGCCCCAGGCCCCGCGCCCGGCCGGGCCTGTTGAGTTCGCCGGCCGGGTCCGGCGGGCTCCGAGGGACGGGGGTGACGGGCCGGGCCGGGCGGCCGGGGCGGGGGGCTGTCTCTCTCTCCACACACACACACTCACACTCACTCACACTCACACAAGATGCGCCTCCACGGCTGGACCCGCCAAGGTGGAGCCCTCCCAGCCCCCCTCGTCTCCTCGCCTGGCCTCCTTCACCTACCCGCTGCCCACCCCCAGCGCGTCGCCGCCGCTGACTGCGCACGCGCGCACCGGCACCGGGCGCTCGCCCTTTGACCCCAGCCAGGGCCGCCCTCCCCCACAACCCCTTTCAGCTGTGCCCCCCGCCCTGTGGGCGGGCTGCCGCCTATTCCCCCGGGCCAGGGCTGGGGCACAGCGCAAGGGGGAGGGGAGCGAGTGTATGGGGCATCTCTCTCTGGGGATGTGTCCCATGGGTGGGGTGGGGTGGGGTGGGGTGGCGTGGTTTGTGGGGCGCTGAAGAAATCAGTCCCCTCCATCTCCTACCTCTGGAAAACGCCCAAGCCCTTGGAGAACTGCCGGCACCGCGACCGTGGGGGCCGGGACCCTCCTCTGTGTCCTCCTGTGGCCCGGTCCAAGGGGCCTGGGCCTGGCCGGGGCTGCATTGGACCCCGACCACCCTGGCGTGTGGACTCGCTAAAAATCGGCGATTAGATATTGGATTCCAGCTTCCTTGAGGTCATTTCACTAATGAGTGCACCGGAAAGAGTTTCCTAATCCATCTGTGAGGGTGGCAACTGAAAGAGAATTTGAAAGCTGACAGAATATAGGCGAGGGAAGGCATAGGAGATTTCCACACCCAGCAAGGAAGACTTTCCCGAAATGGAAGAAAGAAAGGAGCAAACAGAGACACCGGTAGCCCGCCCGGAAAAGAGTCTGCCCCTGAGAGAAAGTACCCTGACCAGGTTCTCCCGTGGGTGGGTGGCCAGCTAGCGGCATTCAGAAGAGCGAGGCCCGCAGTCTGTGCGGAAGACACCTGCACTCGGGTGTGTGTGGCGGCACGATTCACAAGCAGCTCCAGATGTTAAACCAAGGAGAAGCCAGGGAGTTCCCAACGCCCCAGGTGTCCTCAGCCCACGACTGGCTGCTGTGGGAATGCGAAGCCCGGCTCCTTGTCTCAGAGCGGGACAACCAGGAGGTGTGACGTACACCCCGGGGTTCCCAGGAGGATCAGGCTGAAGCTGGGACTTGGCCTCAAAGTGTCCCCTCGCATGGCCACCCCCTTCCCCTTCCTGCTCCTCTACTCCTGGTGCCCCTCCATCCAGGGGCCAGACCTTAAAGAGTCACCGCAAGAGAATCCTGGTCCCCAAGGAGCCTTCTGGGGGACCGGTGCTGAGAGAGGTTGTGGGCATGGCCCGCTGGGGCTCTGCCCGACCCAGGGCTGAGAGATGCAACCTCCCAGCTCTGGGTCCCTGCAGGAAGCGTTGGCAAGCACAGGGCCGGTCCTCCAAAGGCCCAGGTGCAGGGAGCCCAGGCCAAGCAGCCTGTGGAAGAAGCCACTTGCCCTGCCACCCCGGGAACACGGCTGCAGGCCCCGGCCCTTCCCACCTCCTCCTCCTCCTCCTCTTCCCCCCCCCGCCCCCCCCCGACATGGCACAGGGCTCAGAGACACCTCAGACTCTTGCTACCCAAAGTGCAAAGGGCATCAGTTGCTCCTCTAACCCCCCCCCCCCGCCCAGCAGACCGCGTTGTCCAGCCAGCCCCCGGGCCTCCCTGGGGTGCCCAGCACAAAAGCGCAGACACCCACCGGACCCTCAATCTCAGCTTTCGGATGTTTTTGCCACTCTAAGGACCCGCAGGCCAGCTGGGCCTTCGGGCAGGACAGAGAGCCCCGGAATCCGACGTGGAGAGCTGCGTGTACGTCCCCATCAGGAGGCGGTCCCCACCTCCGCGACTCTCCCCTTGCGGGGAGCGGCAGCCGCAGGGCCTCAGGGAAGACACCAGGCTGGGTCCCCGCGGCACAGCGGGGGCCCCGCACGCGACTTAGGGACGGCTGCTGGAGACTGCTGCGGCCACCCTGCTGCCGGGTTTCTGGAGGGCTTCCTGGAAGCAGCGTCCACACCAAGCCCTTGGAAGGCCCAGGCGACGGAGGAGCCGGTCAGGCAGGGGCCGAGGACGGTGAGAGGCCGGACGGGCGGGAAGGAGCATGTCAGGCAGGGGCAGAGGACGGTGACAGGCCGGGCGGGAAGGAGCCGGTCAGGCGGGGGCCCGGGACAGTGACGGGCCTGGGCCTGGCCGGGGAGGAGTGCGTCAGGCAGGGGCAGAGGACACGGGCTGGGTAAGGGTTAGGGTGACAGTTAGGGCACAATTCACACAATCGCAAAGATGTGGAAGCGACCCGAGTGCCCATCCATCCAGGAGTGCATTAATAAAATGTGGCGCGTGGACACCACGGAGTGCCATTGGGCTGTGAGGAGCAGCGGTGAGAGGGCGCCTCTCGTGTTCTCCTGGCCAGAGCTGGAACCCGTTCCAGTAAGCCAAGTATCCCAAGAATGGACACACGAGCGCCCCGTGAGCGCGCTCACCAGCAAATGGGTACGAACGGATGGACACCTAAGTGGACAGAGAGGAATCACCTTCATCATCGGGTGGGTGTCGGGCGGGTGGGGGGAGGGGAGGGGCATACACCTCCATTAGGAATGGGGTGGGTGCGCACCGACTGGGGGATGGGCGCACTTGAAGCTCTGACCCGAGGGGGGAGGCTGGGAGAGGGCAACGTACCCGACCTTAACATTGGTGCCCCCACAATACGCTGGAACAACATGAGAGGTAAATGAATAAGAACACAGGGGGGAGGGGGGCACGGGCAACACATGTCACCTGAATACTTGTACTCCCATCATCTGCTTGAAAAGAGAGAGAAAAGAAAATGCAATGAGAGAGGTAAGAGACACTTTTTAAAAATAACGACTCCAAAGAGAAAAGTAAAAGGAGGCCTGTGGAGCAGGTCTGGGTGTGACTCCGGATCCCCCAACATCAGCTGCCACCACCAAAGATTCCTACGTGGAGCCCATAGAACCCCAAAAGCAACGGGACGAGTTCTGGTCCCATACTCCCTCAAAATGACATCCTGGCCTCCTTCTGGAACTCCCTCCCCTCTCAGACTCTCAAGGTTTCCTCCAGCGTGTCGGTTCCCACAGAGCAGACCTTTGGTCTGAGACCTGACAGTCCAGATGCCACGCATGCTGCCGCGTGGCGGCGGTGTCGCGGCTTGGGACAAGAGGAGGCCCCACGGTGCGGGCTGGGGCGCCAGGCACCCCACGGCGGGCGCTGAGGGTGGGGGTGACCCCCACCCCGGGCCGCCGCCGCGCTCCCAGAAAGGGGACAGAACAAGAGGCAAAAAAAAAAAAAAAAGAAGAAGAAGAAGCCTACGGCACCCGGTATTCCCAGGCGGTCTTCTCCCATCCAAGTACTAACCAGGCCCGACCCTGCTTAGCTTCCGAGACCAGAGGAGACCGGGGGGCGTTCAGGGTGGTGTGGCCCTAGACGGCGGAGGGCGCCCCTGCCCCGCTCAAGATCCCAGCGTCTCTGCGCTTCCCCGCCGCCTCCTCCCGCCCCAGGCCCCGCGCCCGGCCGGGCCTGTTGAGTTCGCCGGCCGGGTCCGGCGGGCTCCGAGGGACGGGGGTGACGGGCCGGGCCGGGCGGCCGGGGCGGGGGGCTGTCTCTCTCTCCACACACACACACTCACACTCACTCACACTCACACAAGATGCGCCTCCACGGCTGGACCCGCCAAGGTGGAGCCCTCCCAGCCCCCCTCGTCTCCTCGCCTGGCCTCCTTCACCTACCCGCTGCCCACCCCCAGCGCGTCGCCGCCGCTGACTGCGCACGCGCGCACCGGCACCGGGCGCTCGCCCTTTGACCCCAGCCAGGGGCCGCCCTCCCCCACAACCCCTTTCAGCTGTGCCCCCCGCCCTGTGGGCGGGCTGCCGCCTATTCCCCCGGGCCAGGGCTGGGGCACAGCGCAAGGGGGAGGGGAGCGAGTGTATGGGGCATCTCTCTCTGGGGATGTGTCCCATGGGTGGGGTGGGGTGGGGTGGGGTGGCGTGGTTTGTGGGGCGCTGAAGAAATCAGTCCCCTCCATCTCCTACCTCTGGAAAACGCCCAAGCCCTTGGAGAACTGCCGGCACCGCGACCGTGGGGGCCGGGACCCTCCTCTGTGTCCTCCTGTGGCCCGGTCCAAGGGGCCTGGGCCTGGCCGGGGCTGCATTGGACCCCGACCACCCTGGCGTGTGGACTCGCTAAAAATCGGCGATTAGATATTGGATTCCAGCTTCCTTGAGGTCATTTCACTAATGAGTGCACCGGAAAGAGTTTCCTAATCCATCTGTGAGGGTGGCAACTGAAAGAGAATTTGAAAGCTGACAGAATAGGCGAGGGAAGGCATAGGAGATTTCCACACCCAGCAAGGAAGACTTTCCCGAAATGGAAGAAAGAAAGGAGCAAACAGAGACACCGGTAGCCCACCCGGAAAAGAGTCTGCCCCTGAGAGAAAGTACCCTGACCAGGTTCTCCCGTGGGTGGGTGGCCAGCTAGCGGCATTCAGAAGAGCGAGGCCCGCAGTCTGTGCGGAAGACACCTGCACTCGGGTGTGTGTGGCGGCACGATTCACAAGCAGCTCCAGATGTTAAACCAAGGAGAAGCCAGGGAGTTCCCAACGCCCCAGGTGTCCTCAGCCCACGACTGGCTGCTGTGGGAATGCGAAGCCCGGCTCCTTGTCTCAGAGCGGGACAACCAGGAGGTGTGACGTACACCCCGGGGTTCCCAGGAGGATCAGGCTGAAGCTGGGACTTGGCCTCAAAGTGTCCCCTCGCATGGCCACCCCCTTCCCCTTCCTGCTCCTCTACTCCTGGTGCCCCTCCATCCAGGGGCCAGACCTTAAAGAGTCACCGCAAGAGAATCCTGGTCCCCAAGGAGCCTTCTGGGGGACCGGTGCTGAGAGAGGTTGTGGGCATGGCCCGCTGGGGCTCTGCCCGACCCAGGGCTGAGAGATGCAACCTCCCAGCTCTGGGTCCCTGCAGGAAGCGTTGGCAAGCACAGGGCCGGTCCTCCAAAGGCCCAGGTGCAGGGAGCCCAGGCCAAGCAGCCTGTGGAAGAAGCCACTTGCCCTGCCACCCCGGGAACACGGCTGCAGGCCCCGGCCCTTCCCACCTCCTCCTCCTCCTCCTCTTCCCCCCCCGCCCCCCCCCCCCGACATGGCACAGGGCTCAGAGACACCTCAGACTCTTGCTACCCAAAGTGCAAAGGGCATCAGTTGCTCCTCTAACCCCCCCCCCCGCCCAGCAGACCGCGTTGTCCAGCCAGCCCCCGGGCCTCCCTGGGGTGCCCAGCACAAAAGCGCAGACACCCACCGGACCCTCAATCTCAGCTTTCGGATGTTTTTGCCACTCTAAGGACCCGCAGGCCAGCTGGGCCTTCGGGCAGGACAGAGAGCCCCGGAATCCGACGTGGAGAGCTGCGTGTACGTCCCCATCAGGAGGCGGTCCCCACCTCCGCGACTCTCCCCTTGCGGGGAGCGGCAGCCGCAGGGCCTCAGGGAAGACACCAGGCTGGGTCCCCGCGGCACAGCGGGGGCCCCGCACGCGACTTAGGGACGGCTGCTGGAGACTGCTGCGGCCACCCTGCTGCCGGGTTTCTGGAGGGCTTCCTGGAAGCAGCGTCCACACCAAGCCCTTGGAAGGCCCAGGCGACGGAGGAGCCGGTCAGGCAGGGGCCGAGGACGGTGAGAGGCCGGACGGGCGGGAAGGAGCATGTCAGGCAGGGGCAGAGGACGGTGACAGGCCGGGCGGGAAGGAGCCGGTCAGGCGGGGGCCCGGGACAGTGACGGGCCTGGGCCTGGCCGGGGAGGAGTGCGTCAGGCAGGGGCAGAGGACACGGGCTGGGTAAGGGTTAGGGTGACAGTTAGGGCACAATTCACACAATCGCAAAGATGTGGAAGCGACCCGAGTGCCCATCCATCCAGGAGTGCATTAATAAAATGTGGCGCGTGGACACCACGGAGTGCCATTGGGCTGTGAGGAGCAGCGGTGAGAGGGCGCCTCTCGTGTTCTCCTGGCCAGAGCTGGAACCCGTTCCAGTAAGCCAAGTATCCCAAGAATGGACACACGAGCGCCCCGTGAGCGCGCTCACCAGCAAATGGGTACGAACGGATGGACACCTAAGTGGACAGAGAGGAATCACCTTCATCATCGGGTGGGTGTCGGGCGGGTGGGGGGAGGGGAGGGGCATACACCTCCATTAGGAATGGGGTGGGTGCGCACCGACTGGGGGATGGGCGCACTTGAAGCTCTGACCCGAGGGGGGAGGCTGGGAGAGGGCAACGTACCCGACCTTAACATTGGTGCCCCCACAATACGCTGGAACAACATGAGAGGTAAATGAATAAGAACACAGGGGGGAGGGGGGCACGGGCAACACATGTCACCTGAATACTTGTACTCCCATCATCTGCTTGAAAAGAGAGAGAAAAGAAAATGCAATGAGAGAGGTAAGAGACACTTTTTAAAAATAACGACTCCAAAGAGAAAAGTAAAAGGAGGCCTGTGGAGCAGGTCTGGGTGTGACTCCGGATCCCCCAACATCAGCTGCCACCACCAAAGATTCCTACGTGGAGCCCATAGAACCCCAAAAGCAACGGGACGAGTTCTGGTCCCATACTCCCTCAAAATGACATCCTGGCCTCCTTCTGGAACTCCCTCCCCTCTCAGACTCTCAAGGTTTCCTCCAGCGTGTCGGTTCCCACAGAGCAGACCTTTGGTCTGAGACCTGACAGTCCAGATGCCACGCATGCTGCCGCGTGGCGGCGGTGTCGCGGCTTGGGACAAGAGGAGGCCCCACGGTGCGGGCTGGGGCGCCAGGCACCCCACGGCGGGCGCTGAGGGTGGGGGTGACCCCCACCCCGGGCCGCCGCCGCGCTCCCAGAAAGGGGACAGAACAAGAGGCAAAAAAAAAAAAAAAGAAGAAGAAGAAGCCTACGGCACCCGGTATTCCCAGGCGGTCTTCTCCCATCCAAGTACTAACCAGGCCCGACCCTGCTTAGCTTCCGAGACCAGAGGAGACCGGGGGGCGTTCAGGGTGGTGTGGCCCTAGACGGCGGAGGGCGCCCCTGCCCCGCTCAAGATCCCAGCGTCTCTGCGCTTCCCCGCCGCCTCCTCCCGCCCCAGGCCCCGCGCCCGGCCGGGCCTGTTGAGTTCGCCGGCCGGGTCCGGCGGGCTCCGAGGGACGGGGGTGACGGGCCGGGCCGGGCGGCCGGGGCGGGGGGCTGTCTCTCTCTCCACACACACACACTCACACTCACTCACACTCACACAAGATGCGCCTCCACGGCTGGACCCGCCAAGGTGGAGCCCTCCCAGCCCCCCTCGTCTCCTCGCCTGGCCTCCTTCACCTACCCGCTGCCCACCCCCAGCGCGTCGCCGCCGCTGACTGCGCACGCGCGCACCGGCACCGGGCGCTCGCCCTTTGACCCCAGCCAGGGGCCGCCCTCCCCCACAACCCCTTTCAGCTGTGCCCCCCGCCCTGTGGGCGGGCTGCCGCCTATTCCCCCGGGCCAGGGCTGGGGCACAGCGCAAGGGGGAGGGGAGCGAGTGTATGGGGCATCTCTCTCTGGGGATGTGTCCCATGGGTGGGGTGGGGTGGGGTGGGGTGGCGTGGTTTGTGGGGCGCTGAAGAAATCAGTCCCCTCCATCTCCTACCTCTGGAAAACGCCCAAGCCCTTGGAGAACTGCCGGCACCGCTACCGTGGGGGCCGGGACCCTCCTCTGTGTCCTCCTGTGGCCCGGTCCAAGGGGCCTGGGCCTGGCCGGGGCTGCATTGGACCCCGACCACCCTGGCGTGTGGACTCGCTAAAAATCGGCGATTAGATATTGGATTCCAGCTTCCTTGAGGTCATTTCACTAATGAGTGCACCGGAAAGAGTTTCCTAATCCATCTGTGAGGGTGGCAACTGAAAGAGAATTTGAAAGCTGACAGAATAGGCGAGGGAAGGCATAGGAGATTTCCACACCCAGCAAGGAAGACTTTCCCGAAATGGAAGAAAGAAAGGAGCAAACAGAGACACCGGTAGCCCGCCCGGAAAAGAGTCTGCCCCTGAGAGAAAGTACCCTGACCAGGTTCACCCGTGGGTGGGTGGCCAGCTAGCGGCATTCAGAAGAGCGAGGCCCGCAGTCTGTGCGGAAGACACCTGCACTCGGGTGTGTGTGGCGGCACGATTCACAAGCAGCTCCAGATGTTAAACCAAGGAGAAGCCAGGGAGTTCCCAACGCCCCAGGTGTCCTCAGCCCACGACTGGCTGCTGTGGGAATGCGAAGCCCGGCTCCTTGTCTCAGAGCGGGACAACCAGGAGGTGTGACGTACACCCCGGGGTTCCCAGGAGGATCAGGCTGAAGCTGGGACTTGGCCTCAAAGTGTCCCCTCGCATGGCCACCCCCTTCCCCTTCCTGCTCCTCTACTCCTGGTGCCCCTCCATCCAGGGGCCAGACCTTAAAGAGTCACCGCAAGAGAATCCTGGTCCCCAAGGAGCCTTCTGGGGGACCGGTGCTGAGAGAGGTTGTGGGCATGGCCCGCTGGGGCTCTGCCCGACCCAGGGCTGAGAGATGCAACCTCCCAGCTCTGGGTCCCTGCAGGAAGCGTTGGCAAGCACAGGGCCGGTCCTCCAAAGGCCCAGGTGCAGGGAGCCCAGGCCAAGCAGCCTGTGGAAGAAGCCACTTGCCCTGCCACCCCGGGAACACGGCTGCAGGCCCCGGCCCTTCCCACCTCCTCCTCCTCCTCCTCTTCCCCCCCCCCGCCCCCCCCCGACATGGCACAGGGCTCAGAGACACCTCAGACTCTTGCTACCCAAAGTGCAAAGGGCATCAGTTGCTCCTCTAACCCCCCCCCCCCCCGCCCAGCAGACCGCGTTGTCCAGCCAGCCCCCGGGCCTCCCTGGGGTGCCCAGCACAAAAGCGCAGACACCCACCGGACCCTCAATCTCAGCTTTCAGATGTTTTTGCCACTCTAAGGACCCGCAGGCCAGCTGGGCCTTCGGGCAGGACAGAGAGCCCCGGAATCCGACGTGGAGAGCTGCGTGTACGTCCCCATCAGGAGGCGGTCCCCACCTCCGCGACTCTCCCCTTGCGGGGAGCGGCAGCCGCAGGGCCTCAGGGAAGACACCAGGCTGGGTCCCCGCGGCACAGCGGGGGCCCCGCACGCGACTTAGGGACGGCTGCTGGAGACTGCTGCGGCCACCCTGCTGCCGGGTTTCTGGAGGGCTTCCTGGAAGCAGCGTCCACACCAAGCCCTTGGAAGGCCCAGGCGACGGAGGAGCCGGTCAGGCAGGGGCCGAGGACGGTGAGAGGCCGGACGGGCGGGAAGGAGCATGTCAGGCAGGGGCAGAGGACGGTGACAGGCCGGGCGGGAAGGAGCCGGTCAGGCGGGGGCCCGGGACAGTGACGGGCCTGGGCCTGGCCGGGGAGGAGTGCGTCAGGCAGGGGCAGAGGACACGGGCTGGGTAAGGGTTAGGGTGACAGTTAGGGCACAATTCACACAATCGCAAAGATGTGGAAGCGACCCGAGTGCCCATCCATCCAGGAGTGCATTAATAAAATGTGGCGCGTGGACACCACGGAGTGCCATTGGGCTGTGAGGAGCAGCGGTGAGAGGGCGCCTCTCGTGTTCTCCTGGCCAGAGCTGGAACCCGTTCCAGTAAGCCAAGTATCCCAAGAATGGACACACGAGCGCCCCGTGAGCGCGCTCACCAGCAAATGGGTACGAACGGATGGACACCTAAGTGGACAGAGAGGAATCACCTTCATCATCGGGTGGGTGTCGGGCGGGTGGGGGGAGGGGAGGGGCATACACCTCCATTAGGAATGGGGTGGGTGCGCACCGACTGGGGGATGGGCGCACTTGAAGCTCTGACCCGAGGGGGGAGGCTGGGAGAGGGCAACGTACCCGACCTTAACATTGGTGCCCCCACAATACGCTGGAACAACATGAGAGGTAAATGAATAAGAACACAGGGGGGAGGGGGGCACGGGCAACACATGTCACCTGAATACTTGTACTCCCATCATCTGCTTGAAAAGAGAGAGAAAAGAAAATGCAATGAGAGAGGTAAGAGACACTTTTTAAAAATAACGACTCCAAAGAGAAAAGTAAAAGGAGGCCTGTGGAGCAGGTCTGGGTGTGACTCCGGATCCCCCAACATCAGCTGCCACCACCAAAGATTCCTACGTGGAGCCCATAGAACCCCAAAAGCAACGGGACGAGTTCTGGTCCCATACTCCCTCAAAATGACATCCTGGCCTCCTTCTGGAACTCCCTCCCCTCTCAGACTCTCAAGGTTTCCTCCAGCGTGTCGGTTCCCACAGAGCAGACCTTTGGTCTGAGACCTGACAGTCCAGATGCCACGCATGCTGCCGCGTGGCGGCGGTGTCGCGGCTTGGGACAAGAGGAGGCCCCACGGTGCGGGCTGGGGCGCCAGGCACCCCACGGCGGGCGCTGAGGGTGGGGGTGACCCCCACCCCGGGCCGCCGCCGCGCTCCCAGAAAGGGGACAGAACAAGAGGCAAAAAAAAAAAAAAAAGAAGAAGAAGAAGCCTACGGCACCCGGTATTCCCAGGCGGTCTTCTCCCATCCAAGTACTAACCAGGCCCGACCCTGCTTAGCTTCCGAGACCAGAGGAGACCGGGGGGCGTTCAGGGTGGTGTGGCCCTAGACGGCGGAGGGCGCCCCTGCCCCGCTCAAGATCCCAGCGTCTCTGCGCTTCCCCGCCGCCTCCTCCCGCCCCAGGCCCCGCGCCCGGCCGGGCCTGTTGAGTTCGCCGGCCGGGTCCGGCGGGCTCCGAGGGACGGGGGTGACGGGCCGGGCCGGGCGGCCGGGGCGGGGGGCTGTCTCTCTCTCCACACACACACACTCACACTCACTCACACTCACACAAGATGCGCCTCCACGGCTGGACCCGCCAAGGTGGAGCCCTCCCAGCCCCCCTCGTCTCCTCGCCTGGCCTCCTTCACCTACCCGCTGCCCACCCCCAGCGCGTCGCCGCCGCTGACTGCGCACGCGCGCACCGGCACCGGGCGCTCGCCCTTTGACCCCAGCCAGGGGCCGCCCTCCCCCACAACCCCTTTCAGCTGTGCCCCCCGCCCTGTGGGCGGGCTGCCGCCTATTCCCCCGGGCCAGGGCTGGGGCACAGCGCAAGGGGGAGGGGAGCGAGTGTATGGGGCATCTCTCTCTGGGGATGTGTCCCATGGGTGGGGTGGGGTGGGGTGGGGTGGCGTGGTTTGTGGGGCGCTGAAGAAATCAGTCCCCTCCATCTCCTACCTCTGGAAAACGCCCAAGCCCTTGGAGAACTGCCGGCACCGCGACCGTGGGGGCCGGGACCCTCCTCTGTGTCCTCCTGTGGCCCGGTCCAAGGGGCCTGGGCCTGGCCGGGGCTGCATTGGACCCCGACCACCCTGGCGTGTGGACTCGCTAAAAATCGGCGATTAGATATTGGATTCCAGCTTCCTTGAGGTCATTTCACTAATGAGTGCACCGGAAAGAGTTTCCTAATCCATCTGTGAGGGTGGCAACTGAAAGAGAATTTGAAAGCTGACAGAATAGGCGAGGGAAGGCATAGGAGATTTCCACACCCAGCAAGGAAGACTTTCCCGAAATGGAAGAAAGAAAGGAGCAAACAGAGACACCGGTAGCCCGCCCGGAAAAGAGTCTGCCCCTGAGAGAAAGTACCCTGACCAGGTTCACCCGTGGGTGGGTGGCCAGCTAGCGGCATTCAGAAGAGCGAGGCCCGCAGTCTGTGCGGAAGACACCTGCACTCGGGTGTGTGTGGCGGCACGATTCACAAGCAGCTCCAGATGTTAAACCAAGGAGAAGCCAGGGAGTTCCCAACGCCCCAGGTGTCCTCAGCCCACGACTGGCTGCTGTGGGAATGCGAAGCCCGGCTCCTTGTCTCAGAGCGGGACAACCAGGAGGTGTGACGTACACCCCGGGGTTCCCAGGAGGATCAGGCTGAAGCTGGGACTTGGCCTCAAAGTGTCCCCTCGCATGGCCACCCCCTTCCCCTTCCTGCTCCTCTACTCCTGGTGCCCCTCCATCCAGGGGCCAGACCTTAAAGAGTCACCGCAAGAGAATCCTGGTCCCCAAGGAGCCTTCTGGGGGACCGGTGCTGAGAGAGGTTGTGGGCATGGCCCGCTGGGGCTCTGCCCGACCCAGGGCTGAGAGATGCAACCTCCCAGCTCTGGGTCCCTGCAGGAAGCGTTGGCAAGCACAGGGCCGGTCCTCCAAAGGCCCAGGTGCAGGGAGCCCAGGCCAAGCAGCCTGTGGAAGAAGCCACTTGCCCTGCCACCCCGGGAACACGGCTGCAGGCCCCGGCCCTTCCCACCTCCTCCTCCTCCTCCTCTTCCCCCCCCCCCGCCCCCCCCCGACATGGCACAGGGCTCAGAGACACCTCAGACTCTTGCTACCCAAAGTGCAAAGGGCATCAGTTGCTCCTCTAACCCCCCCCCCCCCGCCCAGCAGACCGCGTTGTCCAGCCAGCCCCCGGGCCTCCCTGGGGTGCCCAGCACAAAAGCGCAGACACCCACCGGACCCTCAATCTCAGCTTTCGGATGTTTTTGCCACTCTAAGGACCCGCAGGCCAGCTGGGCCTTCGGGCAGGACAGAGAGCCCCGGAATCCGACGTGGAGAGCTGCGTGTACGTCCCCATCAGGAGGCGGTCCCCACCTCCGCGACTCTCCCCTTGCGGGGAGCGGCAGCCGCAGGGCCTCAGGGAAGACACCAGGCTGGGTCCCCGCGGCACAGCGGGGGCCCCGCACGCGACTTAGGGACGGCTGCTGGAGACTGCTGCGGCCACCCTGCTGCCGGGTTTCTGGAGGGCTTCCTGGAAGCAGCGTCCACACCAAGCCCTTGGAAGGCCCAGGCGACGGAGGAGCCGGTCAGGCAGGGGCCGAGGACGGTGAGAGGCCGGACGGGCGGGAAGGAGCATGTCAGGCAGGGGCAGAGGACGGTGACAGGCCGGGCGGGAAGGAGCCGGTCAGGCGGGGGCCCGGGACAGTGACGGGCCTGGGCCTGGCCGGGGAGGAGTGCGTCAGGCAGGGGCAGAGGACACGGGCTGGGTAAGGGTTAGGGTGACAGTTAGGGCACAATTCACACAATCGCAAAGATGTGGAAGCGACCCGAGTGCCCATCCATCCAGGAGTGCATTAATAAAATGTGGCGCGTGGACACCACGGAGTGCCATTGGGCTGTGAGGAGCAGCGGTGAGAGGGCGCCTCTCGTGTTCTCCTGGCCAGAGCTGGAACCCGTTCCAGTAAGCCAAGTATCCCAAGAATGGACACACGAGCGCCCCGTGAGCGCGCTCACCAGCAAATGGGTACGAATGGATGGACACCTAAGTGGACAGAGAGGAATCACCTTCATCATCGGGTGGGTGTCGGGCGGGTGGGGGGAGGGGAGGGGCATACACCTCCATTAGGAATGGGGTGGGTGCGCACCGACTGGGGGATGGGCGCACTTGAAGCTCTGACCCGAGGGGGGAGGCTGGGAGAGGGCAACGTACCCGACCTTAACATTGGTGCCCCCACAATACGCTGGAACAACATGAGAGGTAAATGAATAAGAACACAGGGGGGAGGGGGGCACGGGCAACACATGTCACCTGAATACTTGTACTCCCATCATCTGCTTGAAAAGAGAGAGAAAAGAAAATGCAATGAGAGAGGTAAGAGACACTTTTTAAAAATAACGACTCCAAAGAGAAAAGTAAAAGGAGGCCTGTGGAGCAGGTCTGGGTGTGACTCCGGATCCCCCAACATCAGCTGCCACCACCAAAGATTCCTACGTGGAGCCCATAGAACCCCAAAAGCAACGGGACGAGTTCTGGTCCCATACTCCCTCAAAATGACATCCTGGCCTCCTTCTGGAACTCCCTCCCCTCTCAGACTCTCAAGGTTTCCTCCAGCGTGTCGGTTCCCACAGAGCAGACCTTTGGTCTGAGACCTGACAGTCCAGATGCCACGCATGCTGCCGCGTGGCGGCGGTGTCGCGGCTTGGGACAAGAGGAGGCCCCACGGTGCGGGCTGGGGCGCCAGGCACCCCACGGCGGGCGCTGAGGGTGGGGGTGACCCCCACCCCGGGCCGCCGCCGCGCTCCCAGAAAGGGGACAGAACAAGAGGCAAAAAAAAAAAAAAAAAGAAGAAGAAGAAGCCTACGGCACCCGGTATTCCCAGGCGGTCTTCTCCCATCCAAGTACTAACCAGGCCCGACCCTGCTTAGCTTCCGAGACCAGAGGAGACCGGGGGGCGTTCAGGGTGGTGTGGCCCTAGACGGCGGAGGGCGCCCCTGCCCCGCTCAAGATCCCAGCGTCTCTGCGCTTCCCCGCCGCCTCCTCCCGCCCCAGGCCCCGCGCCCGGCCGGGCCTGTTGAGTTCGCCGGCCGGGTCCGGCGGGCTCCGAGGGACGGGGGTGACGGGCCGGGCCGGGCGGCCGGGGCGGGGGGCTGTCTCTCTCTCCACACACACACACTCACACTCACTCACACTCACACAAGATGCGCCTCCACGGCTGGACCCGCCAAGGTGGAGCCCTCCCAGCCCCCCTCGTCTCCTCGCCTGGCCTCCTTCACCTACCCGCTGCCCACCCCCAGCGCGTCGCCGCCGCTGACTGCGCACGCGCGCACCGGCACCGGGCGCTCGCCCTTTGACCCCAGCCAGGGGCCGCCCTCCCCCACAACCCCTTTCAGCTGTGCCCCCCGCCCTGTGGGCGGGCTGCCGCCTATTCCCCCGGGCCAGGGCTGGGGCACAGCGCAAGGGGGAGGGGAGCGAGTGTATGGGGCATCTCTCTCTGGGGATGTGTCCCATGGGTGGGGTGGGGTGGGGTGGGGTGGCGTGGTTTGTGGGGCGCTGAAGAAATCAGTCCCCTCCATCTCCTACCTCTGGAAAACGCCCAAGCCCTTGGAGAACTGCCGGCACCGCGACCGTGGGGGCCGGGACCCTCCTCTGTGTCCTCCTGTGGCCCGGTCCAAGGGGCCTGGGCCTGGCCGGGGCTGCATTGGACCCCGACCACCCTGGCGTGTGGACTCGCTAAAAATCGGCGATTAGATATTGGATTCCAGCTTCCTTGAGGTCATTTCACTAATGAGTGCACCGGAAAGAGTTTCCTAATCCATCTGTGAGGGTGGCAACTGAAAGAGAATTTGAAAGCTGACAGAATAGGCGAGGGAAGGCATAGGAGATTTCCACACCCAGCAAGGAAGACTTTCCCGAAATGGAAGAAAGAAACGAGCAAACAGAGACACCGGTAGCCCGCCCGGAAAAGAGTCTGCCCCTGAGAGAAAGTACCCTGACCAGGTTCTCCCGTGGGTGGGTGGCCAGCTAGCGGCATTCAGAAGAGCGAGGCCCGCAGTCTGTGCGGAAGACACCTGCACTCGGGTGTGTGTGGCGGCACGATTCACAAGCAGCTCCAGATGTTAAACCAAGGAGAAGCCAGGGAGTTCCCAACGCCCCAGGTGTCCTCAGCCCACGACTGGCTGCTGTGGGAATGCGAAGCCCGGCTCCTTGTCTCAGAGCGGGACAACCAGGAGGTGTGACGTACACCCCGGGGTTCCCAGGAGGATCAGGCTGAAGCTGGGACTTGGCCTCAAAGTGTCCCCTCGCATGGCCACCCCCTTCCCCTTCCTGCTCCTCTACTCCTGGTGCCCCTCCATCCAGGGGCCAGACCTTAAAGAGTCACCGCAAGAGAATCCTGGTCCCCAAGGAGCCTTCTGGGGGACCGGTGCTGAGAGAGGTTGTGGGCATGGCCCGCTGGGGCTCTGCCCGACCCAGGGCTGAGAGATGCAACCTCCCAGCTCTGGGTCCCTGCAGGAAGCGTTGGCAAGCACAGGGCCGGTCCTCCAAAGGCCCAGGTGCAGGGAGCCCAGGCCAAGCAGCCTGTGGAAGAAGCCACTTGCCCTGCCACCCCGGGAACACGGCTGCAGGCCCCGGCCCTTCCCACCTCCTCCTCCTCCTCCTCTTCCCCCCCCGCCCCCCCCCCCCCCCGACATGGCACAGGGCTCAGAGACACCTCAGACTCTTGCTACCCAAAGTGCAAAGGGCATCAGTTGCTCCTCTAACCCCCCCCCCCGCCCAGCAGACCGCGTTGTCCAGCCAGCCCCCGGGCCTCCCTGGGGTGCCCAGCACAAAAGCGCAGACACCCACCGGACCCTCAATCTCAGCTTTCGGATGTTTTTGCCACTCTAAGGACCCGCAGGCCAGCTGGGCCTTCGGGCAGGACAGAGAGCCCCGGAATCCGACGTGGAGAGCTGCGTGTACGTCCCCATCAGGAGGCGGTCCCCACCTCCGCGACTCTCCCCTTGCGGGGAGCGGCAGCCGCAGGGCCTCAGGGAAGACACCAGGCTGGGTCCCCGCGGCACAGCGGGGGCCCCGCACGCGACTTAGGGACGGCTGCTGGAGACTGCTGCGGCCACCCTGCTGCCGGGTTTCTGGAGGGCTTCCTGGAAGCAGCGTCCACACCAAGCCCTTGGAAGGCCCAGGCGACGGAGGAGCCGGTCAGGCAGGGGCCGAGGACGGTGAGAGGCCGGACGGGCGGGAAGGAGCATGTCAGGCAGGGGCAGAGGACGGTGACAGGCCGGGCGGGAAGGAGCCGGTCAGGCGGGGGCCCGGGACAGTGACGGGCCTGGGCCTGGCCGGGGAGGAGTGCGTCAGGCAGGGGCAGAGGACACGGGCTGGGTAAGGGTTAGGGTGACAGTTAGGGCACAATTCACACAATCGCAAAGATGTGGAAGCGACCCGAGTGCCCATCCATCCAGGAGTGCATTAATAAAATGTGGCGCGTGGACACCACGGAGTGCCATTGGGCTGTGAGGAGCAGCGGTGAGAGGGCGCCTCTCGTGTTCTCCTGGCCAGAGCTGGAACCCGTTCCAGTAAGCCAAGTATCCCAAGAATGGACACACGAGCGCCCCGTGAGCGCGCTCACCAGCAAATGGGTACGAACGGATGGACACCTAAGTGGACAGAGAGGAATCACCTTCATCATCGGGTGGGTGTCGGGCGGGTGGGGGGAGGGGAGGGGCATACACCTCCATTAGGAATGGGGTGGGTGCGCACCGACTGGGGGATGGGCGCACTTGAAGCTCTGACCCGAGGGGGGAGGCTGGGAGAGGGCAACGTACCCGACCTTAACATTGGTGCCCCCACAATACGCTGGAACAACATGAGAGGTAAATGAATAAGAACACAGGGGGGAGGGGGGCACGGGCAACACATGTCACCTGAATACTTGTACTCCCATCATCTGCTTGAAAAGAGAGAGAAAAGAAAATGCAATGAGAGAGGTAAGAGACACTTTTTAAAAATAACGACTCCAAAGAGAAAAGTAAAAGGAGGCCTGTGGAGCAGGTCTGGGTGTGACTCCGGATCCCCCAACATCAGCTGCCACCACCAAAGATTCCTACGTGGAGCCCATAGAACCCCAAAAGCAACGGGACGAGTTCTGGTCCCATACTCCCTCAAAATGACATCCTGGCCTCCTTCTGGAACTCCCTCCCCTCTCAGACTCTCAAGGTTTCCTCCAGCGTGTCGGTTCCCACAGAGCAGACCTTTGGTCTGAGACCTGACAGTCCAGATGCCACGCATGCTGCCGCGTGGCGGCGGTGTCGCGGCTTGGGACAAGAGGAGGCCCCACGGTGCGGGCTGGGGCGCCAGGCACCCCACGGCGGGCGCTGAGGGTGGGGGTGACCCCCACCCCGGGCCGCCGCCGCGCTCCCAGAAAGGGGACAGAACAAGAGGCAAAAAAAAAAAAAAAAGAAGAAGAAGAAGCCTACGGCACCCGGTATTCCCAGGCGGTCTTCTCCCATCCAAGTACTAACCAGGCCCGACCCTGCTTAGCTTCCGAGACCAGAGGAGACCGGGGGGCGTTCAGGGTGGTGTGGCCCTAGACGGCGGAGGGCGCCCCTGCCCCGCTCAAGATCCCAGCGTCTCTGCGCTTCCCCGCCGCCTCCTCCCGCCCCAGGCCCCGCGCCCGGCCGGGCCTGTTGAGTTCGCCGGCCGGGTCCGGCGGGCTCCGAGGGACGGGGGTGACGGGCCGGGCCGGGCGGCCGGGGCGGGGGGCTGTCTCTCTCTCCACACACACACACTCACACTCACTCACACTCACACAAGATGCGCCTCCACGGCTGGACCCGCCAAGGTGGAGCCCTCCCAGCCCCCCTCGTCTCCTCGCCTGGCCTCCTTCACCTACCCGCTGCCCACCCCCAGCGCGTCGCCGCCGCTGACTGCGCACGCGCGCACCGGCACCGGGCGCTCGCCCTTTGACCCCAGCCAGGGGCCGCCCTCCCCCACAACCCCTTTCAGCTGTGCCCCCCGCCCTGTGGGCGGGCTGCCGCCTATTCCCCCGGGCCAGGGCTGGGGCACAGCGCAAGGGGGAGGGGAGCGAGTGTATGGGGCATCTCTCTCTGGGGATGTGTCCCATGGGTGGGGTGGGGTGGGGTGGGGTGGCGTGGTTTGTGGGGCGCTGAAGAAATCAGTCCCCTCCATCTCCTACCTCTGGAAAACGCCCAAGCCCTTGGAGAACTGCCGGCACCGCTACCGTGGGGGCCGGGACCCTCCTCTGTGTCCTCCTGTGGCCCGGTCCAAGGGGCCTGGGCCTGGCCGGGGCTGCATTGGACCCCGACCACCCTGGCGTGTGGACTCGCTAAAAATCGGCGATTAGATATTGGATTCCAGCTTCCTTGAGGTCATTTCACTAATGAGTGCACCGGAAAGAGTTTCCTAATCCATCTGTGAGGGTGGCAACTGAAAGAGAATTTGAAAGCTGACAGAATAGGCGAGGGAAGGCATAGGAGATTTCCACACCCAGCAAGGAAGACTTTCCCGAAATGGAAGAAAGAAAGGAGCAAACAGAGACACCGGTAGCCCGCCCGGAAAAGAGTCTGCCCCTGAGAGAAAGTACCCTGACCAGGTTCACCCGTGGGTGGGTGGCCAGCTAGCGGCATTCAGAAGAGCGAGGCCCGCAGTCTGTGCGGAAGACACCTGCACTCGGGTGTGTGTGGCGGCACGATTCACAAGCAGCTCCAGATGTTAAACCAAGGAGAAGCCAGGGAGTTCCCAACGCCCCAGGTGTCCTCAGCCCACGACTGGCTGCTGTGGGAATGCGAAGCCCGGCTCCTTGTCTCAGAGCGGGACAACCAGGAGGTGTGACGTACACCCCGGGGTTCCCAGGAGGATCAGGCTGAAGCTGGGACTTGGCCTCAAAGTGTCCCCTCGCATGGCCACCCCCTTCCCCTTCCTGCTCCTCTACTCCTGGTGCCCCTCCATCCAGGGGCCAGACCTTAAAGAGTCACCGCAAGAGAATCCTGGTCCCCAAGGAGCCTTCTGGGGGACCGGTGCTGAGAGAGGTTGTGGGCATGGCCCGCTGGGGCTCTGCCCGACCCAGGGCTGAGAGATGCAACCTCCCAGCTCTGGGTCCCTGCAGGAAGCGTTGGCAAGCACAGGGCCGGTCCTCCAAAGGCCCAGGTGCAGGGAGCCCAGGCCAAGCAGCCTGTGGAAGAAGCCACTTGCCCTGCCACCCCGGGAACACGGCTGCAGGCCCCGGCCCTTCCCACCTCCTCCTCCTCCTCCTCTTCCCCCCCCCGCCCCCCCCCGACATGGCACAGGGCTCAGAGACACCTCAGACTCTTGCTACCCAAAGTGCAAAGGGCATCAGTTGCTCCTCTAACCCCCCCCCCCCCGCCCAGCAGACCGCGTTGTCCAGCCAGCCCCCGGGCCTCCCTGGGGTGCCCAGCACAAAAGCGCAGACACCCACCGGACCCTCAATCTCAGCTTTCGGATGTTTTTGCCACTCTAAGGACCCGCAGGCCAGCTGGGCCTTCGGGCAGGACAGAGAGCCCCGGAATCCGACGTGGAGAGCTGCGTGTACGTCCCCATCAGGAGGCGGTCCCCACCTCCGCGACTCTCCCCTTGCGGGGAGCGGCAGCCGCAGGGCCTCAGGGAAGACACCAGGCTGGGTCCCCGCGGCACAGCGGGGGCCCCGCACGCGACTTAGGGACGGCTGCTGGAGACTGCTGCGGCCACCCTGCTGCCGGGTTTCTGGAGGGCTTCCTGGAAGCAGCGTCCACACCAAGCCCTTGGAAGGCCCAGGCGACGGAGGAGCCGGTCAGGCAGGGGCCGAGGACGGTGAGAGGCCGGACGGGCGGGAAGGAGCATGTCAGGCAGGGGCAGAGGACGGTGACAGGCCGGGCGGGAAGGAGCCGGTCAGGCGGGGGCCCGGGACAGTGACGGGCCTGGGCCTGGCCGGGGAGGAGTGCGTCAGGCAGGGGCAGAGGACACGGGCTGGGTAAGGGTTAGGGTGACAGTTAGGGCACAATTCACACAATCGCAAAGATGTGGAAGCGACCCGAGTGCCCATCCATCCAGGAGTGCATTAATAAAATGTGGCGCGTGGACACCACGGAGTGCCATTGGGCTGTGAGGAGCAGCGGTGAGAGGGCGCCTCTCGTGTTCTCCTGGCCAGAGCTGGAACCCGTTCCAGTAAGCCAAGTATCCCAAGAATGGACACACGAGCGCCCCGTGAGCGCGCTCACCAGCAAATGGGTACGAACGGATGGACACCTAAGTGGACAGAGAGGAATCACCTTCATCATCGGGTGGGTGTCGGGCGGGTGGGGGGAGGGGAGGGGCATACACCTCCATTAGGAATGGGGTGGGTGCGCACCGACTGGGGGATGGGCGCACTTGAAGCTCTGACCCGAGGGGGGAGGCTGGGAGAGGGCAACGTACCCGACCTTAACATTGGTGCCCCCACAATACGCTGGAACAACATGAGAGGTAAATGAATAAGAACACAGGGGGGAGGGGGGCACGGGCAACACATGTCACCTGAATACTTGTACTCCCATCATCTGCTTGAAAAGAGAGAGAAAAGAAAATGCAATGAGAGAGGTAAGAGACACTTTTTAAAAATAACGACTCCAAAGAGAAAAGTAAAAGGAGGCCTGTGGAGCAGGTCTGGGTGTGACTCCGGATCCCCCAACATCAGCTGCCACCACCAAAGATTCCTACGTGGAGCCCATAGAACCCCAAAAGCAACGGGACGAGTTCTGGTCCCATACTCCCTCAAAATGACATCCTGGCCTCCTTCTGGAACTCCCTCCCCTCTCAGACTCTCAAGGTTTCCTCCAGCGTGTCGGTTCCCACAGAGCAGACCTTTGGTCTGAGACCTGACAGTCCAGATGCCACGCATGCTGCCGCGTGGCGGCGGTGTCGCGGCTTGGGACAAGAGGAGGCCCCACGGTGCGGGCTGGGGCGCCAGGCACCCCACGGCGGGCGCTGAGGGTGGGGGTGACCCCCACCCCGGGCCGCCGCCGCGCTCCCAGAAAGGGGACAGAACAAGAGGCAAAAAAAAAAAAAAAAGAAGAAGAAGAAGCCTACGGCACCCGGTATTCCCAGGCGGTCTTCTCCCATCCAAGTACTAACCAGGCCCGACCCTGCTTAGCTTCCGAGACCAGAGGAGACCGGGGGGCGTTCAGGGTGGTGTGGCCCTAGACGGCGGAGGGCGCCCCTGCCCCGCTCAAGATCCCAGCGTCTCTGCGCTTCCCCGCCGCCTCCTCCCGCCCCAGGCCCCGCGCCCGGCCGGGCCTGTTGAGTTCGCCGGCCGGGTCCGGCGGGCTCCGAGGGACGGGGGTGACGGGCCGGGCCGGGCGGCCGGGGCGGGGGGCTGTCTCTCTCTCCACACACACACACTCACACTCACTCACACTCACACAAGATGCGCCTCCACGGCTGGACCCGCCAAGGTGGAGCCCTCCCAGCCCCCCTCGTCTCCTCGCCTGGCCTCCTTCACCTACCCGCTGCCCACCCCCAGCGCGTCGCCGCCGCTGACTGCGCACGCGCGCACCGGCACCGGGCGCTCGCCCTTTGACCCCAGCCAGGGGCCGCCCTCCCCCACAACCCCTTTCAGCTGTGCCCCCCGCCCTGTGGGCGGGCTGCCGCCTATTCCCCCGGGCCAGGGCTGGGGCACAGCGCAAGGGGGAGGGGAGCGAGTGTATGGGGCATCTCTCTCTGGGGATGTGTCCCATGGGTGGGGTGGGGTGGGGTGGGGTGGCGTGGTTTGTGGGGCGCTGAAGAAATCAGTCCCCTCCATCTCCTACCTCTGGAAAACGCCCAAGCCCTTGGAGAACTGCCGGCACCGCGACCGTGGGGGCCGGGACCCTCCTCTGTGTCCTCCTGTGGCCCGGTCCAAGGGGCCTGGGCCTGGCCGGGGCTGCATTGGACCCCGACCACCCTGGCGTGTGGACTCGCTAAAAATCGGCGATTAGATATTGGATTCCAGCTTCCTTGAGGTCATTTCACTAATGAGTGCACCGGAAAGAGTTTCCTAATCCATCTGTGAGGGTGGCAACTGAAAGAGAATTTGAAAGCTGACAGAATAGGCGAGGGAAGGCATAGGAGATTTCCACACCCAGCAAGGAAGACTTTCCCGAAATGGAAGAAAGAAAGGAGCAAACAGAGACACCGGTAGCCCGCCCGGAAAAGAGTCTGCCCCTGAGAGAAAGTACCCTGACCAGGTTCACCCGTGGGTGGGTGGCCAGCTAGCGGCATTCAGAAGAGCGAGGCCCGCAGTCTGTGCGGAAGACACCTGCACTCGGGTGTGTGTGGCGGCACGATTCACAAGCAGCTCCAGATGTTAAACCAAGGAGAAGCCAGGGAGTTCCCAACGCCCCAGGTGTCCTCAGCCCACGACTGGCTGCTGTGGGAATGCGAAGCCCGGCTCCTTGTCTCAGAGCGGGACAACCAGGAGGTGTGACGTACACCCCGGGGTTCCCAGGAGGATCAGGCTGAAGCTGGGACTTGGCCTCAAAGTGTCCCCTCGCATGGCCACCCCCTTCCCCTTCCTGCTCCTCTACTCCTGGTGCCCCTCCATCCAGGGGCCAGACCTTAAAGAGTCACCGCAAGAGAATCCTGGTCCCCAAGGAGCCCTTCTGGGGGACCGGTGCTGAGAGAGGTTGGTGGGCATGGCCCGCTGGGGCTCTGCCCGACCCAGGGCTGAGAGATGCAACCTCCCAGCTCTGGGTCCCTGCAGGAAGCGTTGGCAAGCACAGGGCCGGTCTCCAAAGGCCCAGGTGCAGGGAGCCCAGGCCAAGCAGCCTGTGGAAGAAAGCACTTGCCCTGCCACCCCGGGAACACGGCTGCAGGCCCCGGCCCTTCCCACCTCCTCCTCCTCCTCCTCTTCCCCCCCCCCGCCCCCCCCGACATGGCACAGGGCTCAGAGACACCTCAGACTCTTGCTACAAAGTGCAAAGGGCATTCAGTTGCTCCTCTAACCCCCCCCCCCGCCCAGCAGACCGCGTGTCCAGCCAGCCCCCGGGCCTCCCTTGGGTGCCCAGCACAAAAGCGCAGACACCCCACCGACCCTCAATCTCAGCTTTCGGATGTTTTGCCACTCTAAGGACCCGCAGGCCAGCTGGGCCTTCGGGCAGGACAGAGAGCCCCGGAATCCGACGTGGGAGAGCTGCGTCGTACGTCCCCATCAGGAGGCGGTCCCCACCTCCGCGACTCTCCCTTGCGGGGAGCGGCAGCCGCAGGGCCTCAGGGAAGACACCAGGCTGGGTCCCCGCGGCACAGCGGGGGCCCCGCACGCGACTTAGGGACGGCTGCTGGAGACTGCTGCGGCCACCCTGCTGCCGGGTTTCTGGAGGGCTTCCTGGAAGCAGCGTCCACACCAAGCCCTTGGGAAGGCCCAGGCGACGGAGGGAGCCGGGCAGGCAGGGGCCGAGGACGGTGAGAGGCCGGACGGGCGGGAAGGAGCATGTCAGGCAGGGGCAGAGGACGGTGACAGGCCGGGCGGGAAGGAGCCGGTCAGGCGGGGGCCCGGGACAGTGACGGGCCCTGGGCCTGGCCGGGGAGGAGTGCGTCAGGCAGGGGCAGAGGACACGGGCTGGGTAAGGGTAGGGTGACAGTTAGGGCACAATTCACACAATCGCAAAGATGTGGAAGCGACCCGAGTGCCCATCCATCCAGGAGTGCATTAATAAAATGTGGGCGGTGGACACCACGGAGTGCCCATTGGGCTGTGAGGAGCAGCGGTGAGAGGGCGCCTCTCGTGTTCTCCTGGCCAGAGCTGGAACCCGTTCCAGTAAGCCAAGTATCCAAGAATGACACACGAGCGCCCCGTGAGCGCGCTCACCAGCAAATGGGTACGAACGGATGGACACCTAAGTGGACAGAGAGGAATCACCTTCATCATCGGGTGGGTGTCGGGCGGGTGGGGGGAGGGGAGGGGCATACACCTCCATTAGGAATGGGGTGGGTGCGCACCGACTGGGGATGGGCGCACTTGAAGCTCTGACCCGAGGGGGGAGGCTGGGAGAGGGCAACGTACCCGACCTTAACATTGGTGCCCCACAATACGCTGGAACAACATGAGAGGTAAATGGAATAAGAACACAGGGGGGAGGGGGGCACGGGCAACACATGTCACCTGAATACTTGTACTCCCATCATCTGCTTGAAAGAGAGAGAAAAGAAAATGCAATAGAGAGAGGTAAGAGACACTTTTTAAAAATAACGACTCCAAAGAGAAAAGTAAAAGGAGGCCTGTGGAGCAGGTCTGGGTGTGACTCCGGATCCCCCAACATCAGCTGCCACCACCAAAGAATTCCTACTGGAGCCCATAGAACCCCAAAAGCAACGGGACGAGTTCTTGGTCCCATACTCCCTCAAAATGACATCCTGGCCTCCTTCTGGAACTCCCTCCCTCTCAGACTCTCAAGGTTTCCTCCAGCGTGTCGGTTCCCACAGAGCAGACCTTTGGTCTGAGACCTGACAGTCCAGATGCCACGCATGCTGCCGCGTGGCGGCGGTGTCGCGGCTTGGGGACAGAGGAGGCCCCACGGTGCGGGCTGGGGCGCCAGGCACCCCACGGCGGGCGCTGAGGGTGGGGGTGACCCCCACCCCGGGCCGCCGCCGCGCTCCCAGAAAGGGGACAGAACAAGAGGCAAAAAAAAAAAAAAAAAAGAAGAAGAAGAAGCCTACGGCACCCGGTATTCCCAGGCGGTCTTCTCCCATCCAAGTCCTAACCAGGCCCGACCCTGCTTAGCTTCCGAGACCAGAGGAGACCGGGGGGCGTTCAGGGTGGTGTGGCCCTAGACGGCGGAGGGCGCCCCTGCCCCGCTCAAGATCCCAGCGTCTCTGCGCTTCCCCGCCGCCTCCTCCCGCCCCAGGCCCCGCGCCCGGCCGGGCCTGTTGAGTTCGCCGGCCGGGTCCGGCGGGCTCCGAGGGACGGGGGTGACGGGCCGGCCGGGCGGCCGGGCGGGGGGCTGTCTCTCTCTCCACACACACACACTCACACTCACTCACACTCACACAAGATGCGCCTCCACGGCTGGACCCGCCAAGGTGGAGCCCTCCCAGCCCCCCTCGTCTCCTCGCCTGGCCTCCTTCACCTACCCGCTGCCCACCCCCAGCGCGTCGCCGCCGCTGACTGCGCACGCGCGCACCGGCACCGGGCGCTCGCCCTTGACCCCAGCCAGGGGCCGCCCTCCCCCACAACCCCTTCAGCTGTGCCCCCCGCCCTGTGGGCGGGCTGCCGCCTATTCCCCCCGGGCCAGGGCTGGGGCACAGCGCAAGGGGAGGGAGCGAGTGTATGGGGCATCTCTCTCTGGGGATGTGTCCCATGGGTGGGGTGGGGTGGGGTGGGGTGGCGTGGTTTGTGGGGCGCTGAAGAAATCAGTCCCCTCCATCTCCTACCTCTGGAAAACGCCCAAGCCCTTGGAGAACTGCCGGCACCGCGACCGTGGGGGCCGGGACCCCTCCTCTGTGTCCTCCTGTGGCCCGGTCCAAGGGGCCTGGGCCTGGCCGGGGCTGCATGTGACCCCGACCACCCTGGCGTGTGGACTCGCTAAAAATCGGCGATTAGATATTGGATTCCAGCTTCCTTGAGGTCATTCACTAATGAGTGCACCGGAAAGAGTTTCCTAATCCATCTGTGAGGGTGGCAACTGAAAGAGAATTTGAAAGCTGACAGAATAGGCGAGGGAAGGCATAGGAGATTTTCCACACCCAGCAAGGAAGACTTTCCCGAAATGGAAGAAAGAAAGGAGCAAACAGAGACACCGGTAGCCCGCCCGGAAAAGAGTCTGCCCCCTGAGAGAAAGTACCCTGACCAGGTTCACCCGTGGGTGGGTGGCCAGCTAGCGGCATTCAGAAGAGCGAGGCCCGCAGTCTGTGCGGAAGACACCTGCACTCGGGTGTGTGTGGCGGCACGATTCACAAGCAGCTCCAGATGTTTAAACCAAGGAGAAGCCAGGGAGTTCCCAACGCCCCAGGTGTCCTCAGCCCACGACTGGCTGCTGTGGGAATGCGAAGCCCGGCTCCTTGTCTCAGAGCGGGACAACCAGGAGGTGTGACGTACACCCCGGGGTTCCCA
>NW_027439024.1:0-50398 GCF_040939455.1 Microcebus murinus | reverse complement strand
GCCCTGTGCTTGCCAACACTTCCTGCAGGGACCCAGAGCTGGGAGGTGGCATCTCTCAGCCCTGGGTCGGGCAGAGCCCCAGCGGGCCATGCCCACAACCTCTCTCAGCACCGGTCCCCCAGAAGGCTCCTTTGGGACCAGGATTCTCTTGCGGTGACTCTTTAAGGTCTGGCCCCTGGATGGAGGGGCACCAGGAGTAGAGGAGCAGGAAGGGGAAGGGGGTGGCCATGCGAGGGGACACTTTGAGGCCAAGTCCCAGCTTCAGCCTGATCCTCCTGGGAACCCCGCTCTGAGACAAGGAGCCGGGCTTCGCATTCCCACAGCAGCCAGTCGTGGGCTGAGGACACCTGGGGCGTTGGGAACTCCCTGGCTTCTCCTTGGTTTAACATCTAGAGCTGCTTGTGAATCGCGCCGCCACACACACCCGAGTGCAGGTGTCTTCCGCACAGACTGCGGGCCTCGCTCTTCTGAATGCCGCTAGCTCGCCACCCACCCACGGGTGAACCTGGTCAGGGTGCTTTCTCTCAGGGGCAGACTCTTTTCCGGGCGGGCTACCGGTGTCTCTGTTTGCTCGTTTCTTTCTTCCATTTCGGGAAAGTCTTCCTTGCTGGGTGTGGAAATCTCCTATGCCTTCCCTCGCCTATTCTGTCAGCTTTAAAATTCTCCTTCAGTTGCCACCCTCACAGATGGATTAGGAAACTCTTTCCGGTGCACTCATTAGTGAAATGACCTCCAGGAAGCTGGAATCCAATATCTAATGGCCGATTTTTAGCGAGTCCACACGCCAGGGTGGTCGGGGTCCAAAGCAGCCCCGGCCAGGCCCAGGCCCCTTGGACTGGGCCACAGGAGGACACGGAGGAGGGTCCCGGCCCCCACGAAGCGGTGCCGGCAGTTCTCCACGGGCTTGGGCGTTTTCCAGAGGTAGGAGATGGAGGGGACTGATTTCTTCAGCGCCCCCCAAACCACGCCACCCCACCCCACCCATGGGACACATCCCCAGAGAGAGACGCCCCATACACTGGCTGTGCCCCAGCCCTGGCCCGGGGGAATAGGCGGCAGCCCACCCACAGGGCGAGGGGGGGGCGCAGCTGAAAGGGGTTGTGGGGGAGGGCGGCCCCTGGCTGGGGTCAAAGGGCGAGCGTCCCGCGCGTGCGCAGTCAGCGGCAGCGACGCGCTGGGGGTGGGCAGCGGGTAGGTGAAGGAGGCCGGGCGAGGAGACGAGGGGGGCTGGGAGGGCTCCACCTTGGCGAGTCCAGCCGTGGAGGCGCATCTTGTGTGAGTGTGAGTGAGTGTGAGTGTGTGTGTGTGTGTATAGAGAGACAGCCCCCCACCCCGCCCCGCCCCGCCCATCACCCCCGTCCCTGGGAGCCCGCGGGACCCGGCCGGCCCGGCCCCGCCCGGCGCGGGGCCTGGGGCGGGAGGCGGCGGCGGGGAAGCCCAGAGAGGCTCGGCTTCTCGAGCGGGGCAGGGGCGCCCTCCGCCGCCGTCTAGGGCCACACCACCCTGAACGCCCCCGATCTCGTCTGGTCTCGGAAGCTAAGCAGGGTCGGGCCTGGTTAGTACTTGGATGGGAGACCGCCTGGGAATACCGGGTGCCACAGGCTGCTGCTTTTTTTTTTTTTTTTTTTTTCTTGCCTCTTGTTCTGTCCCCTTTCTGGGAGCGCGGCGGCGGCCCGGGGTGGGGGTCACCCCCACCCTCAGCGCCCGCGCGGTGCCTGGCGCCCCAGCCCGCACCGTGGGGCCTCCTCTTGTCCCAAGCCGCGACACCGCCGCCACGCGGCAGCATGCGTGGCATCTGGACTGTCAGGTCTCAGACCAAAGGTCTGCTCTGTGGGAACCGACACGCTGGAGGAAACCTTGAGAGTCTGAGAGGGGAGGGAGTTCCAGAAGAAGGCCAGGATGTCATTTTGAGGGAGTATGTGACCAGAACTCGTCCCGTTGCTTTTGGGGTTCTATGGGCTACACGCAGGAATCTTTGGTGGTGGCACCTGATGTTGGGGGATCCGGAGTCACACCCAGACCTGCTCCACAGGCCTCCTTTTACTTTTCTCTTCGGATTCATTATTTTTAAAAAGTGTCTCTTACCTCTAGGATTGCATTTTCTTTTCTCTCTCTTTTCAAGCAGATGATGGGAGTACAAGTATTCAGGTGACATGTGTTGCCCGTGCCGCCCTCCCCCCTGTGTTCTTTTTTTTTTTTTTTGAGACAGAGTCTCGTTTTGCTGCCCAGGCTAGAGTGAGTGCCATGGCGTCAGCCTAGCTCACAGCAACCTCAATCTCCGGGCTCAAGCAATCCTGCTGCCTCAGCCTCCCGAGTAGTTGGGACTACAGGCATGCACCACCACGCCCGGCTGTGTTTTTCTATATATATTAGTTGGCCAATTAATTTCTTTCTATTTTTAGTAGAGACGGGGTCTCGCTCTTGCTCAGGCTGGTTTCGAACTCCTGACCTGGAGCAATCCGCCCGCCTCGGCCTCCCAGAGAGCTAGGATTACAGGCGTGAGCCACCGCGCCCGGCCCCCCCTGTGTTCTTATTCATATACCTCTCATGTTGTTCCAGCGTATTGTGGGGGTACCAATGTTAAGGTCGGGTGCCTTGCCCTCTCCAAGCCTCCCCCCTCGGGTCAGAGCTTCAAGTGCGCCCATCCCCCAGTCGGTGCGCACCCACCCCATGCCTAATGGATGTGTATGCCCCTCCCCTCCCCCCACCCGCCCGCCCGACACCCACCCGATGAAGGTGATTCCTCTCTGTCCACTTAGGCGTCCATCCGTTCGTACCAATTTGCTGGTGAGCGCGCTCACGTGGTGCTCGTGTGTCCATTCTTGGGATACTTGGCTTCCTGGAACGGGTTCCAGCTCTGGCCAGGAGAACACGAGAGGCGCCCTCTCACCGCTGCTCCTCACAGCCGAATGGCACTCCGTGGTGTCCACGCGCCACATTTTATTGATGCACTCCTGGATGGATGGGCACTCGGGTCGCTTCCACGTCTTTGGGATTGTGAATTGTGCCCTAACTGTAACCCTAACCCTTACCCAGCCCGTCTCCTCTGCCCCTGCCTGACGCACTCCTCCCCGGCCAGGCCCGTCACTGTCCTGGGCCCCCGCCTGACCGGCTCCTCCCCGCCCGGCCGGTCACCGTCCTCTGCCCCTGCCTGACACGCTCCTTCCCGCCCGGCCTCTCACCGTCCTCGGCCCCTGCCTGACCGGCTCCTCCGTCGCCTGGGCCTTCCAAGGGCTTGGTGTGGACGCTGCTTCCAGGAAGCCCTCCAGAAACCCGGCAGCAGGGTGGCCGCAGCAGTCTCCAGCAGCCGTCCCTAAGTCGCGTGAGTGCGGGGGACGTGCCCCCGCTGTGCCGCGGGGGCCCAGCCTGGTGTCTTCCCTGAGGCCCTGCGGCTGCCGGCTGGGCTGCCGCTCCCCGCAAGGGGAGAGCCGCGGAGGTGGGGACCGCCTCCTGATGGGGACGTACACGCAGCTCTCCACGTCGGATTCCGGGGCTCTCTGTCCTGCCCGAAGGCCCAGCTGGCCTGCGGGTCCTTAGAGTGGCAAAAACCTCCGAAAACTGAGACTGAGGGTCCGGTGGGTGTCTGCACTTTTGTGCTGGGCACCCCAGGGAGGCCCGGGGGCTGGCTGGACAACGTGGTCTGCTGGGCGGGGGGGGGGGGGGTTGGAGGAGCAACTGATGCCCTTTGCACTTTGGGTAGCAAGAGTCTGAGGTGTCTCTGAGCCCTGTGCCCTGTGGGGGCGGGGCGGGGGGGAGGAGGAGGAGGAGGAGGTGGGAAGGGCCGGGGCCTGCAGTCCTGTTCCCGGGGTGGCACGGCAAGTGGCTTCTTCCACAGGCTGCTTGGCCTGGGCTCCCTGCACCTGGGCCTTTGGAGGACCGGCCCTGTGCTTGCCAACACTTCCTGCAGGGACCCAGAGCTGGGAGGTGGCATCTCTCAGCCCTGGGTCGGGCAGAGCCCCAGCGGGCCATGCCCACAACCTCTCTCAGCACCGGTCCCCCAGAAGGCTCCTTTGGGACCAGGATTCTCTTGCGGTGACTCTTTAAGGTCTGGCCCCTGGATGGAGGGGCACCAGGAGTAGAGGAGCAGGAAGGGGAAGGGGGTGGCCATGCGAGGGGACACTTTGAGGCCAAGTCCCAGCTTCAGCCTGATCCTCCTGGGAACCCCGCTCTGAGACAAGGAGCCGGGCTTCGCATTCCCACAGCAGCCAGTCGTGGGCTGAGGACACCTGGGGCGTTGGGAACTCCCTGGCTTCTCCTTGGTTTAACATCTAGAGCTGCTTGTGAATCGCGCCGCCACACACACCCGAGTGCAGGTGTCTTCCGCACAGACTGCGGGCCTCGCTCTTCTGAATGCCGCTAGCTCGCCACCCACCCACGGGTGAACCTGGTCAGGGTGCTTTCTCTCAGGGGCAGACTCTTTTCCGGGCGGGCTACCGGTGTCTCTGTTTGCTCGTTTCTTTCTTCCATTTCGGGAAAGTCTTCCTTGCTGGGTGTGGAAATCTCCTATGCCTTCCCTCGCCTATTCTGTCAGCTTTAAAATTCTCCTTCAGTTGCCACCCTCACAGATGGATTAGGAAACTCTTTCCGGTGCACTCATTAGTGAAATGACCTCCAGGAAGCTGGAATCCAATATCTAATGGCCGATTTTTAGCGAGTCCACACGCCAGGGTGGTCGGGGTCCAAAGCAGCCCCGGCCAGGCCCAGGCCCCTTGGACTGGGCCACAGGAGGACACGGAGGAGGGTCCCGGCCCCCACGAAGCGGTGCCGGCAGTTCTCCACGGGCTTGGGCGTTTTCCAGAGGTAGGAGATGGAGGGGACTGATTTCTTCAGCGCCCCCCAAACCACGCCACCCCACCCCACCCATGGGACACATCCCCAGAGAGAGACGCCCCATACACTGGCTGTGCCCCAGCCCTGGCCCGGGGGAATAGGCAGCAGCCCACCCACAGGGCGAGGGGGGGGCGCAGCTGAAAGGGGTTGTGGGGGAGGGCGGCCCCTGGCTGGGGTCAAAGGGCGAGCGTCCCGCGCGTGCGCAGTCAGCGGCAGCGACGCGCTGGGGGTGGGCAGCGGGTAGGTGAAGGAGGCCGGGCGAGGAGACGAGGGGGGCTGGGAGGGCTCCACCTTGGCGAGTCCAGCCGTGGAGGCGCATCTTGTGTGAGTGTGAGTGAGTGTGAGTGTGTGTGTGTGTGTATAGAGAGACAGCCCCCCACCCCGCCCCGCCCCGCCCATCACCCCCGTCCCTGGGAGCCCGCGGGACCCGGCCGGCCCGGCCCCGCCCGGCGCGGGGCCTGGGGCGGGAGGCGGCGGCGGGGAAGCCCAGAGAGGCTCGGCTTCTCGAGCGGGGCAGGGGCGCCCTCCGCCGCCGTCTAGGGCCACACCACCCTGAACGCCCCCGATCTCGTCTGGTCTCGGAAGCTAAGCAGGGTCGGGCCTGGTTAGTACTTGGATGGGAGACCGCCTGGGAATACCGGGTGCCACAGGCTGCTGCTTTTTTTTTTTTTTTTTTTTCTTGCCTCTTGTTCTGTCCCCTTTCTGGGAGCGCGGCGGCGGCCCGGGGTGGGGGTCACCCCCACCCTCAGCGCCCGCGCGGTGCCTGGCGCCCCAGCCCGCACCGTGGGGCCTCCTCTTGTCCCAAGCCGCGACACCGCCGCCACGCGGCAGCATGCGTGGCATCTGGACTGTCAGGTCTCAGACCAAAGGTCTGCTCTGTGGGAACCGACACGCTGGAGGAAACCTTGAGAGTCTGAGAGGGGAGGGAGTTCCAGAAGAAGGCCAGGATGTCATTTTGAGGGAGTATGTGACCAGAACTCGTCCCGTTGCTTTTGGGGTTCTATGGGCTACACGCAGGAATCTTTGGTGGTGGCACCTGATGTTGGGGGATCCGGAGTCACACCCAGACCTGCTCCACAGGCCTCCTTTTACTTTTCTCTTCGGATTCATTATTTTTAAAAAGTGTCTCTTACCTCTAGGATTGCATTTTCTTTTCTCTCTCTTTTCAAGCAGATGATGGGAGTACAAGTATTCAGGTGACATGTGTTGCCCGTGCCGCCCTCCCCCCTGTGTTCTTTTTTTTTTTTTTTGAGACAGAGTCTCGTTTTGCTGCCCAGGCTAGAGTGAGTGCCATGGCGTCAGCCTAGCTCACAGCAACCTCAATCTCCGGGCTCAAGCAATCCTGCTGCCTCAGCCTCCCGAGTAGTTGGGACTACAGGCATGCACCACCACGCCCGGCTGTGTTTTTCTATATATATTAGTTGGCCAATTAATTTCTTTCTATTTTTAGTAGAGACGGGGTCTCGCTCTTGCTCAGGCTGGTTTCGAACTCCTGACCTGGAGCAATCCGCCCGCCTCGGCCTCCCAGAGAGCTAGGATTACAGGCGTGAGCCACCGCGCCCGGCCCCCCCTGTGTTCTTATTCATATACCTCTCATGTTGTTCCAGCGTATTGTGGGGGTACCAATGTTAAGGTCGGGTGCCTTGCCCTCTCCAAGCCTCCCCCCTCGGGTCAGAGCTTCAAGTGCGCCCATCCCCCAGTCGGTGCGCACCCACCCCATGCCTAATGGATGTGTATGCCCCTCCCCTCCCCCCACCCGCCCGCCCGACACCCACCCGATGAAGGTGATTCCTCTCTGTCCACTTAGGCGTCCATCCGTTCGTACCAATTTGCTGGTGAGCGCGCTCACGTGGTGCTCGTGTGTCCATTCTTGGGATACTTGGCTTCCTGGAACGGGTTCCAGCTCTGGCCAGGAGAACACGAGAGGCGCCCTCTCACCGCTGCTCCTCACAGCCGAATGGCACTCCGTGGTGTCCACGCGCCACATTTTATTGATGCACTCCTGGATGGATGGGCACTCGGGTCGCTTCCACGTCTTTGGGATTGTGAATTGTGCCCTAACTGTAACCCTAACCCTTACCCAGCCCGTCTCCTCTGCCCCTGCCTGACGCACTCCTCCCCGGCCAGGCCCGTCACTGTCCTGGGCCCCCGCCTGACCGGCTCCTCCCTGCCCGGCCGGTCACCGTCCTCTGCCCCTGCCTGACACGCTCCTTCCCGCCCGGCCTCTCACCGTCCTCGGCCCCTGCCTGACCGGCTCCTCCGTCGCCTGGGCCTTCCAAGGGCTTGGTGTGGACGCTGCTTCCAGGAAGCCCTCCAGAAACCCGGCAGCAGGGTGGCCGCAGCAGTCTCCAGCAGCCGTCCCTAAGTCGCGTGAGTGCGGGGGACGTGCCCCCGCTGTGCCGCGGGGGCCCAGCCTGGTGTCTTCCCTGAGGCCCTGCGGCTGCCGGCTGGGCTGCCGCTCCCCGCAAGGGGAGAGCCGCGGAGGTGGGGACCGCCTCCTGATGGGGACGTACACGCAGCTCTCCACGTCGGATTCCGGGGCTCTCTGTCCTGCCCGAAGGCCCAGCTGGCCTGCGGGTCCTTAGAGTGGCAAAAACCTCCGAAAACTGAGACTGAGGGTCCGGTGGGTGTCTGCACTTTTGTGCTGGGCACCCCAGGGAGGCCCGGGGGCTGGCTGGACAACGCGGTCTGCTGGGCGGGGTGTTTGGAGGAGCAACTGATGCCCTTTGCACTTTGGGTAGCAAGAGTCTGAGGTGTCTCTGAGCCCTGTGCCATGTCGGGGGGGGGGTGCGGGGCGGAGGAGGAGGAGGAGGAGGTGGGAAGGGCCGGGGCCTGCAGTCCTGTTCCCGGGGTGGCACGGCAAGTGGCTTCTTCCACAGGCTGCTTGGCCTGGGCTCCCTGCACCTGGGCCTTTGGAGGACCGGCCCTGTGCTTGCCAACACTTCCTGCAGGGACCCAGAGCTGGGAGGTGGCATCTCTCAGCCCTGGGTCGGGCAGAGCCCCAGCGGGCCATGCCCACAACCTCTCTCAGCACCGGTCCCCCAGAAGGCTCCTTTGGGACCAGGATTCTCTTGCGGTGACTCTTTAAGGTCTGGCCCCTGGATGGAGGGGCACCAGGAGTAGAGGAGCAGGAAGGGGAAGGGGGTGGCCATGCGAGGGGACACTTTGAGGCCAAGTCCCAGCTTCAGCCTGATCCTCCTGGGAACCCCGCTCTGAGACAAGGAGCCGGGCTTCGCATTCCCACAGCAGCCAGTCGTGGGCTGAGGACACCTGGGGCGTTGGGAACTCCCTGGCTTCTCCTTGGTTTAACATCTAGAGCTGCTTGTGAATCGCGCCGCCACACACACCCGAGTGCAGGTGTCTTCCGCACAGACTGCGGGCCTCGCTCTTCTGAATGCCGCTAGCTCGCCACCCACCCACGGGTGAACCTGGTCAGGGTGCTTTCTCTCAGGGGCAGACTCTTTTCCGGGCGGGCTACCGGTGTCTCTGTTTGCTCGTTTCTTTCTTCCATTTCGGGAAAGTCTTCCTTGCTGGGTGTGGAAATCTCCTATGCCTTCCCTCGCCTATTCTGTCAGCTTTAAAATTCTCCTTCAGTTGCCACCCTCACAGATGGATTAGGAAACTCTTTCCGGTGCACTCATTAGTGAAATGACCTCCAGGAAGCTGGAATCCAATATCTAATGGCCGATTTTTAGCGAGTCCACACGCCAGGGTGGTCGGGGTCCAAAGCAGCCCCGGCCAGGCCCAGGCCCCTTGGACTGGGCCACAGGAGGACACGGAGGAGGGTCCCGGCCCCCACGAAGCGGTGCCGGCAGTTCTCCACGGGCTTGGGCGTTTTCCAGAGGTAGGAGATGGAGGGGACTGATTTCTTCAGCGCCCCCCAAACCACGCCACCCCACCCCACCCATGGGACACATCCCCAGAGAGAGACGCCCCATACACTGGCTGTGCCCCAGCCCTGGCCCGGGGGAATAGGCGGCAGCCCACCCACAGGGCGAGGGGGGGGCGCAGCTGAAAGGGGTTGTGGGGGAGGGCGGCCCCTGGCTGGGGTCAAAGGGCGAGCGTCCCGCGCGTGCGCAGTCAGCGGCAGCGACGCGCTGGGGGTGGGCAGCGGGTAGGTGAAGGAGGCCGGGCGAGGAGACGAGGGGGGCTGGGAGGGCTCCACCTTGGCGAGTCCAGCCGTGGAGGCGCATCTTGTGTGAGTGTGAGTGAGTGTGAGTGTGTGTGTGTGTGTATAGAGAGACAGCCCCCCACCCCGCCCCGCCCCGCCCATCACCCCCGTCCCTGGGAGCCCGCGGGACCCGGCCGGCCCGGCCCCGCCCGGCGCGGGGCCTGGGGCGGGAGGCGGCGGCGGGGAAGCCCAGAGAGGCTCGGCTTCTCGAGCGGGGCAGGGGCGCCCTCCGCCGCCGTCTAGGGCCACACCACCCTGAACGCCCCCGATCTCGTCTGGTCTCGGAAGCTAAGCAGGGTCGGGCCTGGTTAGTACTTGGATGGGAGACCGCCTGGGAATACCGGGTGCCACAGGCTGCTGCTTTTTTTTTTTTTTTTTTTTTTTGCCTCTTGTTCTGTCCCCTTTCTGGGAGCGCGGCGGCGGCCCGGGGTGGGGGTCACCCCCACCCTCAGCGCCCGCGCGGTGCCTGGCGCCCCAGCCCGCACCGTGGGGCCTCCTCTTGTCCTAAGCCGCGACACCGCCGCCACGCGGCAGCATGCGTGGCTTCTGGACTGTCAGGTCTCAGACCAAAGGTCTGCTCTGTGGGAACCGACAAGCTGGAGGAAACCTTGAGAGTCTGAGAGGGGAGGGAGTTCCAGAAGAAGGCCAGGATGTCATTTTGAGGGAGTATGTGACCAGAACTCGTCCCGTTGCTTTTGGGGTTCTATGGGCTACACGCAGGAATCTTTGGTGGTGGCACCTGATGTTGGGGGATCCGGAGTCACACCCAGACCTGCTCCACAGGCCTCCTTTTACTTTTCTCTTCGGATTCATTATTTTTAAAAAGTGTCTCTTACCTCTAGGATTGCATTTTCTTTTCTCTCTCTTTTCAAGCAGATGATGGGAGTACAAGTATTCAGGTGACATGTGTTGCCCGTGCCGCCCTCCCCCTGTGTTCTTTTTTTTTTTTTTTTTTTTGAGACAGAGTCTCGTTTTGCTGCCCAGGCTAGAGTGAGTGCCATGGCGTCAGCCTAGCTCACAGCAACCTCAATCTCCGGGCTCAAGCAATCCTGCTGCCTCAGCCTCCCGAGTAGTTGGGACTACAGGCATGCACCACCACGCCCGGCTGTGTTTTTCTATATATATTAGTTGGCCAATTAATTTCTTTCTATTTTTAGTAGAGACGGGGTCTCGCTCTTGCTCAGGCTGGTTTCGAACTCCTGACCTGGAGCAATCCGCCCGCCTCGGCCTCCCAGAGAGCTAGGATTACAGGCGTGAGCCACCGCGCCCGGCCCCCCCTGTGTTCTTATTCATATACCTCTCATGTTGTTCCAGCGTATTGTGGGGGTACCAATGTTAAGGTCGGGTGCCTTGCCCTCTCCAAGCCTCCCCCCTCGGGTCAGAGCTTCAAGTGCGCCCATCCCCCAGTCGGTGCGCACCCACCCCATGCCTAATGGATGTGTATGCCCCTCCCCTCCCCCCACCCGCCCGCCCGACACCCACCCGATGAAGGTGATTCCTCTCTGTCCACTTAGGCGTCCATCCGTTCGTACCAATTTGCTGGTGAGCGCGCTCACGTGGTGCTCGTGTGTCCATTCTTGGGATACTTGGCTTCCTGGAACGGGTTCCAGCTCTGGCCAGGAGAACACGAGAGGCGCCCTCTCACCGCTGCTCCTCACAGCCGAATGGCACTCCGTGGTGTCCACGCGCCACATTTTATTGATGCACTCCTGGATGGATGGGCACTCGGGTCGCTTCCACGTCTTTGGGATTGTGAATTGTGCCCTAACTGTAACCCTAACCCTTACCCAGCCCGTCTCCTCTGCCCCTGCCTGACGCACTCCTCCCCGGCCAGGCCTGTCACTGTCCTGGGCCCCCGCCTGACCGGCTCCTCCCCGCCCGGCCGGTCACCGTCCTCTGCCCCTGCCTGACACGCTCCTTCCCGCCCGGCCTCTCACCGTCCTCGGCCCCTGCCTGACCGGCTCCTCCGTCGCCTGGGCCTTCCAAGGGCTTGGTGTGGACGCTGCTTCCAGGAAGCCCTCCAGAAACCCGGCAGCAGGGTGGCCGCAGCAGTCTCCAGCAGCCGTCCCTAAGTCGCGTGAGTGCGGGGGACGTGCCCCCGCTGTGCCGCGGGGGCCCAGCCTGGTGTCTTCCCTGAGGCCCTGCGGCTGCCGGCTGGGCTGCCGCTCCCCGCAAGGGGAGAGCCGCGGAGGTGGGGACCGCCTCCTGATGGGGACGTACACGCAGCTCTCCACGTCGGATTCCGGGGCTCTCTGTCCTGCCCGAAGGCCCAGCTGGCCTGCGGGTCCTTAGAGTGGCAAAAACCTCCGAAAACTGAGACTGAGGGTCCGGTGGGTGTCTGCACTTTTGTGCTGGGCACCCCAGGGAGGCCCGGGGGCTGGCTGGACAACGTGGTCTGCTGGGCGGGGGGGGGGGGTTGGAGGAGCAACTGATGCCCTTTGCACTTTGGGTAGCAAGAGTCTGAGGTGTCTCTGAGCCCTGTGCCCTGTGGGGGCGGGGCGGGGGGGAGGAGGAGGAGGAGGAGGTGGGAAGGGCCGGGGCCTGCAGTCCTGTTCCCGGGGTGGCACGGCAAGTGGCTTCTTCCACAGGCTGCTTGGCCTGGGCTCCCTGCACCTGGGCCTTTGGAGGACCGGCCCTGTGCTTGCCAACACTTCCTGCAGGGACCCAGAGCTGGGAGGTGGCATCTCTCAGCCCTGGGTCGGGCAGAGCCCCAGCGGGCCATGCCCACAACCTCTCTCAGCACCGGTCCCCCAGAAGGCTCCTTTGGGACCAGGATTCTCTTGCGGTGACTCTTTAAGGTCTGGCCCCTGGATGGAGGGGCACCAGGAGTAGAGGAGCAGGAAGGGGAAGGGGGTGGCCATGCGAGGGGACACTTTGAGGCCAAGTCCCAGCTTCAGCCTGATCCTCCTGGGAACCCCGCTCTGAGACAAGGAGCCGGGCTTCGCATTCCCACAGCAGCCAGTCGTGGGCTGAGGACACCTGGGGCGTTGGGAACTCCCTGGCTTCTCCTTGGTTTAACATCTAGAGCTGCTTGTGAATCGCGCCGCCACACACACCCGAGTGCAGGTGTCTTCCGCACAGACTGCGGGCCTCGCTCTTCTGAATGCCGCTAGCTCGCCACCCACCCACGGGTGAACCTGGTCAGGGTGCTTTCTCTCAGGGGCAGACTCTTTTCCGGGCGGGCTACCGGTGTCTCTGTTTGCTCGTTTCTTTCTTCCATTTCGGGAAAGTCTTCCTTGCTGGGTGTGGAAATCTCCTATGCCTTCCCTCGCCTATTCTGTCAGCTTTAAAATTCTCCTTCAGTTGCCACCCTCACAGATGGATTAGGAAACTCTTTCCGGTGCACTCATTAGTGAAATGACCTCCAGGAAGCTGGAATCCAATATCTAATGGCCGATTTTTAGCGAGTCCACACGCCAGGGTGGTCGGGGTCCAAAGCAGCCCCGGCCAGGCCCAGGCCCCTTGGACTGGGCCACAGGAGGACACGGAGGAGGGTCCCGGCCCCCACGAAGCGGTGCCGGCAGTTCTCCACGGGCTTGGGCGTTTTCCAGAGGTAGGAGATGGAGGGGACTGATTTCTTCAGCGCCCCCCAAACCACGCCACCCCACCCCACCCATGGGACACATCCCCAGAGAGAGACGCCCCATACACTGGCTGTGCCCCAGCCCTGGCCCGGGGGAATAGGCGGCAGCCCACCCACAGGGCGAGGGGGGGGCGCAGCTGAAAGGGGTTGTGGGGGAGGGCGGCCCCTGGCTGGGGTCAAAGGGCGAGCGTCCCGCGCGTGCGCAGTCAGCGGCAGCGACGCGCTGGGGGTGGGCAGCGGGTAGGTGAAGGAGGCCGGGCGAGGAGACGAGGGGGGCTGGGAGGGCTCCACCTTGGCGAGTCCAGCCGTGGAGGCGCATCTTGTGTGAGTGTGAGTGAGTGTGAGTGTGTGTGTGTGTGTATAGAGAGACAGCCCCCCACCCCGCCCCGCCCCGCCCATCACCCCCGTCCCTGGGAGCCCGCGGGACCCGGCCGGCCCGGCCCCGCCCGGCGCGGGGCCTGGGGCGGGAGGCGGCGGCGGGGAAGCCCAGAGAGGCTCGGCTTCTCGAGCGGGGCAGGGGCGCCCTCCGCCGCCGTCTAGGGCCACACCACCCTGAACGCCCCCGATCTCGTCTGGTCTCGGAAGCTAAGCAGGGTCGGGCCTGGTTAGTACTTGGATGGGAGACCGCCTGGGAATACCGGGTGCCACAGGCTGCTGCTTTTTTTTTTTTTTTTTTTTTCTTGCCTCTTGTTCTGTCCCCTTTCTGGGAGCGCGGCGGCGGCCCGGGGTGGGGGTCACCCCCACCCTCAGCGCCCGCGCGGTGCCTGGCGCCCCAGCCCGCACCGTGGGGCCTCCTCTTGTCCCAAGCCGCGACACCGCCGCCACGCGGCAGCATGCGTGGCATCTGGACTGTCAGGTCTCAGACCAAAGGTCTGCTCTGTGGGAACCGACACGCTGGAGGAAACCTTGAGAGTCTGAGAGGGGAGGGAGTTCCAGAAGAAGGCCAGGATGTCATTTTGAGGGAGTATGTGACCAGAACTCGTCCCGTTGCTTTTGGGGTTCTATGGGCTACACGCAGATCTTTGGTGGTGGCACCTGATGTTGGGGGATCCGGAGTCACACCCAGACCTGCTCCACAGGCCTCCTTTTACTTTTCTCTTCGGATTCATTATTTTTAAAAAGTGTCTCTTACCTCTAGGATTGCATTTTCTTTTCTCTCTCTTTTCAAGCAGATGATGGGAGTACAAGTATTCAGGTGACATGTGTTGCCCGTGCCGCCCTCCCCCCTGTGTTCTTTTTTTTTTTTTTTGAGACAGAGTCTCGTTTTGCTGCCCAGGCTAGAGTGAGTGCCATGGCGTCAGCCTAGCTCACAGCAACCTCAATCTCCGGGCTCAAGCAATCCTGCTGCCTCAGCCTCCCGAGTAGTTGGGACTACAGGCATGCACCACCACGCCCGGCTGTGTTTTTCTATATATATTAGTTGGCCAATTAATTTCTTTCTATTTTTAGTAGAGACGGGGTCTCGCTCTTGCTCAGGCTGGTTTCGAACTCCTGACCTGGAGCAATCCGCCCGCCTCGGCCTCCCAGAGAGCTAGGATTACAGGCGTGAGCCACCGCGCCCGGCCCCCCCTGTGTTCTTATTCATATACCTCTCATGTTGTTCCAGCGTATTGTGGGGGTACCAATGTTAAGGTCGGGTGCCTTGCCCTCTCCAAGCCTCCCCCCTCGGGTCAGAGCTTCAAGTGCGCCCATCCCCCAGTCGGTGCGCACCCACCCCATGCCTAATGGATGTGTATGCCCCTCCCCTCCCCCCACCCGCCCGCCCGACACCCACCCGATGAAGGTGATTCCTCTCTGTCCACTTAGGCGTCCATCCGTTCGTACCAATTTGCTGGTGAGCGCGCTCACGTGGTGCTCGTGTGTCCATTCTTGGGATACTTGGCTTCCTGGAACGGGTTCCAGCTCTGGCCAGGAGAACACGAGAGGCGCCCTCTCACCGCTGCTCCTCACAGCCGAATGGCACTCCGTGGTGTCCACGCGCCACATTTTATTGATGCACTCCTGGATGGATGGGCACTCGGGTCGCTTCCACGTCTTTGGGATTGTGAATTGTGCCCTAACTGTAACCCTAACCCTTACCCAGCCCGTCTCCTCTGCCCCTGCCTGACGCACTCCTCCCCGGCCAGGCCCGTCACTGTCCTGGGCCCCCGCCTGACCGGCTCCTCCCTGCCCGGCCGGTCACCGTCCTCTGCCCCTGCCTGACACGCTCCTTCCCGCCCGGCCTCTCACCGTCCTCGGCCCCTGCCTGACCGGCTCCTCCGTCGCCTGGGCCTTCCAAGGGCTTGGTGTGGACGCTGCTTCCAGGAAGCCCTCCAGAAACCCGGCAGCAGGGTGGCCGCAGCAGTCTCCAGCAGCCGTCCCTAAGTCGCGTGAGTGCGGGGGACGTGCCCCCGCTGTGCCGCGGGGGCCCAGCCTGGTGTCTTCCCTGAGGCCCTGCGGCTGCCGGCTGGGCTGCCGCTCCCCGCAAGGGGAGAGCCGCGGAGGTGGGGACCGCCTCCTGATGGGGACGTACACGCAGCTCTCCACGTCGGATTCCGGGGCTCTCTGTCCTGCCCGAAGGCCCAGCTGGCCTGCGGGTCCTTAGAGTGGCAAAAACCTCCGAAAACTGAGACTGAGGGTCCGGTGGGTGTCTGCACTTTTGTGCTGGGCACCCCAGGGAGGCCCGGGGGCTGGCTGGACAACGCGGTCTGCTGGGCGGGGTGTTTGGAGGAGCAACTGATGCCCTTTGCACTTTGGGTAGCAAGAGTCTGAGGTGTCTCTGAGCCCTGTGCCATGTCGGGGGGGGGGTGCGGGGCGGAGGAGGAGGAGGAGGAGGTGGGAAGGGCCGGGGCCTGCAGTCCTGTTCCCGGGGTGGCACGGCAAGTGGCTTCTTCCACAGGCTGCTTGGCCTGGGCTCCCTGCACCTGGGCCTTTGGAGGACCGGCCCTGTGCTTGCCAACACTTCCTGCAGGGACCCAGAGCTGGGAGGTGGCATCTCTCAGCCCTGGGTCGGGCAGAGCCCCAGCGGGCCATGCCCACAACCTCTCTCAGCACCGGTCCCCCAGAAGGCTCCTTTGGGACCAGGATTCTCTTGCGGTGACTCTTTAAGGTCTGGCCCCTGGATGGAGGGGCACCAGGAGTAGAGGAGCAGGAAGGGGAAGGGGGTGGCCATGCGAGGGGACACTTTGAGGCCAAGTCCCAGCTTCAGCCTGATCCTCCTGGGAACCCCGCTCTGAGACAAGGAGCCGGGCTTCGCATTCCCACAGCAGCCAGTCGTGGGCTGAGGACACCTGGGGCGTTGGGAACTCCCTGGCTTCTCCTTGGTTTAACATCTAGAGCTGCTTGTGAATCGCGCCGCCACACACACCCGAGTGCAGGTGTCTTCCGCACAGACTGCGGGCCTCGCTCTTCTGAATGCCGCTAGCTCGCCACCCACCCACGGGTGAACCTGGTCAGGGTGCTTTCTCTCAGGGGCAGACTCTTTTCCGGGCGGGCTACCGGTGTCTCTGTTTGCTCGTTTCTTTCTTCCATTTCGGGAAAGTCTTCCTTGCTGGGTGTGGAAATCTCCTATGCCTTCCCTCGCCTATTCTGTCAGCTTTAAAATTCTCCTTCAGTTGCCACCCTCACAGATGGATTAGGAAACTCTTTCCGGTGCACTCATTAGTGAAATGACCTCCAGGAAGCTGGAATCCAATATCTAATGGCCGATTTTTAGCGAGTCCACACGCCAGGGTGGTCGGGGTCCAAAGCAGCCCCGGCCAGGCCCAGGCCCCTTGGACTGGGCCACAGGAGGACACGGAGGAGGGTCCCGGCCCCCACGAAGCGGTGCCGGCAGTTCTCCACGGGCTTGGGCGTTTTCCAGAGGTAGGAGATGGAGGGGACTGATTTCTTCAGCGCCCCCCAAACCACGCCACCCCACCCCACCCATGGGACACATCCCCAGAGAGAGACGCCCCATACACTGGCTGTGCCCCAGCCCTGGCCCGGGGGAATAGGCGGCAGCCCACCCACAGGGCGAGGGGGGGGCGCAGCTGAAAGGGGTTGTGGGGGAGGGCGGCCCCTGGCTGGGGTCAAAGGGCGAGCGTCCCGCGCGTGCGCAGTCAGCGGCAGCGACGCGCTGGGGGTGGGCAGCGGGTAGGTGAAGGAGGCCGGGCGAGGAGACGAGGGGGGCTGGGAGGGCTCCACCTTGGCGAGTCCAGCCGTGGAGGCGCATCTTGTGTGAGTGTGAGTGAGTGTGAGTGTGTGTGTGTGTGTATAGAGAGACAGCCCCCCACCCCGCCCCGCCCCGCCCATCACCCCCGTCCCTGGGAGCCCGCGGGACCCGGCCGGCCCGGCCCCGCCCGGCGCGGGGCCTGGGGCGGGAGGCGGCGGCGGGGAAGCCCAGAGAGGCTCGGCTTCTCGAGCGGGGCAGGGGCGCCCTCCGCCGCCGTCTAGGGCCACACCACCCTGAACGCCCCCGATCTCGTCTGGTCTCGGAAGCTAAGCAGGGTCGGGCCTGGTTAGTACTTGGATGGGAGACCGCCTGGGAATACCGGGTGCCACAGGCTGCTGCTTTTTTTTTTTTTTTTTTTTCTTGCCTCTTGTTCTGTCCCCTTTCTGGGAGCGCGGCGGCGGCCCGGGGTGGGGGTCACCCCCACCCTCAGCGCCCGCGCGGTGCCTGGCGCCCCAGCCCGCACCGTGGGGCCTCCTCTTGTCCCAAGCCGCGACACCGCCGCCACGCGGCAGCATGCGTGGCATCTGGACTGTCAGGTCTCAGACCAAAGGTCTGCTCTGTGGGAACCGACACGCTGGAGGAAACCTTGAGAGTCTGAGAGGGGAGGGAGTTCCAGAAGAAGGCCAGGATGTCATTTTGAGGGAGTATGTGACCAGAACTCGTCCCGTTGCTTTTGGGGTTCTATGGGCTACACGCAGGAATCTTTGGTGGTGGCACCTGATGTTGGGGGATCCGGAGTCACACCCAGACCTGCTCCACAGGCCTCCTTTTACTTTTCTCTTCGGATTCATTATTTTTAAAAAGTGTCTCTTACCTCTAGGATTGCATTTTCTTTTCTCTCTCTTTTCAAGCAGATGATGGGAGTACAAGTATTCAGGTGACATGTGTTGCCCGTGCCGCCCTCCCCCCTGTGTTCTTTTTTTTTTTTTTTGAGACAGAGTCTCGTTTTGCTGCCCAGGCTAGAGTGAGTGCCATGGCGTCAGCCTAGCTCACAGCAACCTCAATCTCCGGGCTCAAGCAATCCTGCTGCCTCAGCCTCCCGAGTAGTTGGGACTACAGGCATGCACCACCACGCCCGGCTGTGTTTTTCTATATATATTAGTTGGCCAATTAATTTCTTTCTATTTTTAGTAGAGACGGGGTCTCGCTCTTGCTCAGGCTGGTTTCGAACTCCTGACCTGGAGCAATCCGCCCGCCTCGGCCTCCCAGAGAGCTAGGATTACAGGCGTGAGCCACCGCGCCCGGCCCCCCCTGTGTTCTTATTCATATACCTCTCATGTTGTTCCAGCGTATTGTGGGGGTACCAATGTTAAGGTCGGGTGCCTTGCCCTCTCCAAGCCTCCCCCCTCGGGTCAGAGCTTCAAGTGCGCCCATCCCCCAGTCGGTGCGCACCCACCCCATGCCTAATGGATGTGTATGCCCCTCCCCTCCCCCCACCCGCCCGCCCGACACCCACCCGATGAAGGTGATTCCTCTCTGTCCACTTAGGCGTCCATCCGTTCGTACCAATTTGCTGGTGAGCGCGCTCACGTGGTGCTCGTGTGTCCATTCTTGGGATACTTGGCTTCCTGGAACGGGTTCCAGCTCTGGCCAGGAGAACACGAGAGGCGCCCTCTCACCGCTGCTCCTCACAGCCGAATGGCACTCCGTGGTGTCCACGCGCCACATTTTATTGATGCACTCCTGGATGGATGGGCACTCGGGTCGCTTCCACGTCTTTGGGATTGTGAATTGTGCCCTAACTGTAACCCTAACCCTTACCCAGCCCGTCTCCTCTGCCCCTGCCTGACGCACTCCTCCCCGGCCAGGCCCGTCACTGTCCTGGGCCCCCGCCTGACCGGCTCCTCCCCGCCCAGCCGGTCACCGTCCTCTGCCCCTGCCTGACACGCTCCTTCCCGCCCGGCCTCTCACCGTCCTCGGCCCCTGCCTGACCGGCTCCTCCGTCGCCTGGGCCTTCCAAGGGCTTGGTGTGGACGCTGCTTCCAGGAAGCCCTCCAGAAACCCGGCAGCAGGGTGGCCGCAGCAGTCTCCAGCAGCCGTCCCTAAGTCGCGTGAGTGCGGGGGACGTGCCCCCGCTGTGCCGCGGGGGCCCAGCCTGGTGTCTTCCCTGAGGCCCTGCGGCTGCCGGCTGGGCTGCCGCTCCCCGCAAGGGGAGAGCCGCGGAGGTGGGGACCGCCTCCTGATGGGGACGTACACGCAGCTCTCCACGTCGGATTCCGGGGCTCTCTGTCCTGCCCGAAGGCCCAGCTGGCCTGCGGGTCCTTAGAGTGGCAAAAACCTCCGAAAACTGAGACTGAGGGTCCGGTGGGTGTCTGCACTTTTGTGCTGGGCACCCCAGGGAGGCCCGGGGGCTGGCTGGACAACGTGGTCTGCTTGGCGGGGGCGGGGGGGTTGGAGGAGCAACTGATGCCCTTTGCACTTTGGGTAGCAAGAGTCTGAGGTGTCTCTGAGCCCTGTGCCCTGTGGGGGCGGGGCGGGGGGGAGGAGGAGGAGGAGGAGGTGGGAAGGGCCGGGGCCTGCAGTCCTGTTCCCGGGGTGGCACGGCAAGTGGCTTCTTCCACAGGCTGCTTGGCCTGGGCTCCCTGCACCTGGGCCTTTGGAGGACCGGCCCTGTGCTTGCCAACACTTCCTGCAGGGACCCAGAGCTGGGAGGTGGCATCTCTCAGCCCTGGGTCGGGCAGAGCCCCAGCGGGCCATGCCCACAACCTCTCTCAGCACCGGTCCCCCAGAAGGCTCCTTTGGGACCAGGATTCTCTTGCGGTGACTCTTTAAGGTCTGGCCCCTGGATGGAGGGGCACCAGGAGTAGAGGAGCAGGAAGGGGAAGGGGGTGGCCATGCGAGGGGACACTTTGAGGCCAAGTCCCAGCTTCAGCCTGATCCTCCTGGGAACCCCGCTCTGAGACAAGGAGCCGGGCTTCGCATTCCCACAGCAGCCAGTCGTGGGCTGAGGACACCTGGGGCGTTGGGAACTCCCTGGCTTCTCCTTGGTTTAACATCTAGAGCTGCTTGTGAATCGCGCCGCCACACACACCCGAGTGCAGGTGTCTTCCGCACAGACTGCGGGCCTCGCTCTTCTGAATGCCGCTAGCTCGCCACCCACCCACGGGTGAACCTGGTCAGGGTGCTTTCTCTCAGGGGCAGACTCTTTTCCGGGCGGGCTACCGGTGTCTCTGTTTGCTCGTTTCTTTCTTCCATTTCGGGAAAGTCTTCCTTGCTGGGTGTGGAAATCTCCTATGCCTTCCCTCGCCTATTCTGTCAGCTTTAAAATTCTCCTTCAGTTGCCACCCTCACAGATGGATTAGGAAACTCTTTCCGGTGCACTCATTAGTGAAATGACCTCCAGGAAGCTGGAATCCAATATCTAATGGCCGATTTTTAGCGAGTCCACACGCCAGGGTGGTCGGGGTCCAAAGCAGCCCCGGCCAGGCCCAGGCCCCTTGGACTGGGCCACAGGAGGACACGGAGGAGGGTCCCGGCCCCCACGAAGCGGTGCCGGCAGTTCTCCACGGGCTTGGGCGTTTTCCAGAGGTAGGAGATGGAGGGGACTGATTTCTTCAGCGCCCCCCAAACCACGCCACCCCACCCCACCCATGGGACACATCCCCAGAGAGAGACGCCCCATACACTGGCTGTGCCCCAGCCCTGGCCCGGGGGAATAGGCGGCAGCCCACCCACAGGGCGAGGGGGGGGCGCAGCTGAAAGGGGTTGTGGGGGAGGGCGGCCCCTGGCTGGGGTCAAAGGGCGAGCGTCCCGCGCGTGCGCAGTCAGCGGCAGCGACGCGCTGGGGGTGGGCAGCGGGTAGGTGAAGGAGGCCGGGCGAGGAGACGAGGGGGGCTGGGAGGGCTCCACCTTGGCGAGTCCAGCCGTGGAGGCGCATCTTGTGTGAGTGTGAGTGAGTGTGAGTGTGTGTGTGTGTGTATAGAGAGACAGCCCCCCACCCCGCCCCGCCCCGCCCATCACCCCCGTCCCTGGGAGCCCGCGGGACCCGGCCGGCCCGGCCCCGCCCGGCGCGGGGCCTGGGGCGGGAGGCGGCGGCGGGGAAGCCCAGAGAGGCTCGGCTTCTCGAGCGGGGCAGGGGCGCCCTCCGCCGCCGTCTAGGGCCACACCACCCTGAACGCCCCCGATCTCGTCTGGTCTCGGAAGCTAAGCAGGGTCGGGCCTGGTTAGTACTTGGATGGGAGACCGCCTGGGAATACCGGGTGCCACAGGCTGCTGCTTTTTTTTTTTTTTTTTTTTTCTTGCCTCTTGTTCTGTCCCCTTTCTGGGAGCGCGGCGGCGGCCCGGGGTGGGGGTCACCCCCACCCTCAGCGCCCGCGCGGTGCCTGGCGCCCCAGCCCGCACCGTGGGGCCTCCTCTTGTCCCAAGCCGCGACACCGCCGCCACGCGGCAGCATGCGTGGCATCTGGACTGTCAGGTCTCAGACCAAAGGTCTGCTCTGTGGGAACCGACACGCTGGAGGAAACCTTGAGAGTCTGAGAGGGGAGGGAGTTCCAGAAGAAGGCCAGGATGTCATTTTGAGGGAGTATGTGACCAGAACTCGTCCCGTTGCTTTTGGGGTTCTATGGGCTACACGCAGGAATCTTTGGTGGTGGCACCTGATGTTGGGGGATCCGGAGTCACACCCAGACCTGCTCCACAGGCCTCCTTTTACTTTTCTCTTCGGATTCATTATTTTTAAAAAGTGTCTCTTACCTCTAGGATTGCATTTTCTTTTCTCTCTCTTTTCAAGCAGATGATGGGAGTACAAGTATTCAGGTGACATGTGTTGCCCGTGCCGCCCTCCCCCCTGTGTTCTTTTTTTTTTTTTTTGAGACAGAGTCTCGTTTTGCTGCCCAGGCTAGAGTGAGTGCCATGGCGTCAGCCTAGCTCACAGCAACCTCAATCTCCGGGCTCAAGCAATCCTGCTGCCTCAGCCTCCCGAGTAGTTGGGACTACAGGCATGCACCACCACGCCCGGCTGTGTTTTTCTATATATATTAGTTGGCCAATTAATTTCTTTCTATTTTTAGTAGAGACGGGGTCTCGCTCTTGCTCAGGCTGGTTTCGAACTCCTGACCTGGAGCAATCCGCCCGCCTCGGCCTCCCAGAGAGCTAGGATTACAGGCGTGAGCCACCGCGCCCGGCCCCCCCTGTGTTCTTATTCATATACCTCTCATGTTGTTCCAGCGTATTGTGGGGGTACCAATGTTAAGGTCGGGTGCCTTGCCCTCTCCAAGCCTCCCCCCTCGGGTCAGAGCTTCAAGTGCGCCCATCCCCCAGTCGGTGCGCACCCACCCCATGCCTAATGGATGTGTATGCCCCTCCCCTCCCCCCACCCGCCCGCCCGACACCCACCCGATGAAGGTGATTCCTCTCTGTCCACTTAGGCGTCCATCCGTTCGTACCAATTTGCTGGTGAGCGCGCTCACGTGGTGCTCGTGTGTCCATTCTTGGGATACTTGGCTTCCTGGAACGGGTTCCAGCTCTGGCCAGGAGAACACGAGAGGCGCCCTCTCACCGCTGCTCCTCACAGCCGAATGGCACTCCGTGGTGTCCACGCGCCACATTTTATTGATGCACTCCTGGATGGATGGGCACTCGGGTCGCTTCCACGTCTTTGGGATTGTGAATTGTGCCCTAACTGTAACCCTAACCCTTACCCAGCCCGTCTCCTCTGCCCCTGCCTGACGCACTCCTCCCCGGCCAGGCCCGTCACTGTCCTGGGCCCCCGCCTGACCGGCTCCTCCCCGCCCGGCCGGTCACCGTCCTCTGCCCCTGCCTGACACGCTCCTTCCCGCCCGGCCTCTCACCGTCCTCGGCCCCTGCCTGACCGGCTCCTCCGTCGCCTGGGCCTTCCAAGGGCTTGGTGTGGACGCTGCTTCCAGGAAGCCCTCCAGAAACCCGGCAGCAGGGTGGCCGCAGCAGTCTCCAGCAGCCGTCCCTAAGTCGCGTGAGTGCGGGGGACGTGCCCCCGCTGTGCCGCGGGGGCCCAGCCTGGTGTCTTCCCTGAGGCCCTGCGGCTGCCGGCTGGGCTGCCGCTCCCCGCAAGGGGAGAGCCGCGGAGGTGGGGACCGCCTCCTGATGGGGACGTACACGCAGCTCTCCACGTCGGATTCCGGGGCTCTCTGTCCTGCCCGAAGGCCCAGCTGGCCTGCGGGTCCTTAGAGTGGCAAAAACCTCCGAAAACTGAGACTGAGGGTCCGGTGGGTGTCTGCACTTTTGTGCTGGGCACCCCAGGGAGGCCCGGGGGCTGGCTGGACAACGTGGTCTGCTGGGCGGGGGGGGGGGGGGTTGGAGGAGCAACTGATGCCCTTTGCACTTTGGGTAGCAAGAGTCTGAGGTGTCTCTGAGCCCTGTGCCCTGTGGGGGCGGGGCGGGGGGGAGGAGGAGGAGGAGGAGGTGGGAAGGGCCGGGGCCTGCAGTCCTGTTCCCGGGGTGGCACGGCAAGTGGCTTCTTCCACAGGCTGCTTGGCCTGGGCTCCCTGCACCTGGGCCTTTGGAGGACCGGCCCTGTGCTTGCCAACACTTCCTGCAGGGACCCAGAGCTGGGAGGTGGCATCTCTCAGCCCTGGGTCGGGCAGAGCCCCAGCGGGCCATGCCCACAACCTCTCTCAGCACCGGTCCCCCAGAAGGCTCCTTTGGGACCAGGATTCTCTTGCGGTGACTCTTTAAGGTCTGGCCCCTGGATGGAGGGGCACCAGGAGTAGAGGAGCAGGAAGGGGAAGGGGGTGGCCATGCGAGGGGACACTTTGAGGCCAAGTCCCAGCTTCAGCCTGATCCTCCTGGGAACCCCGCTCTGAGACAAGGAGCCGGGCTTCGCATTCCCACAGCAGCCAGTCGTGGGCTGAGGACACCTGGGGCGTTGGGAACTCCCTGGCTTCTCCTTGGTTTAACATCTAGAGCTGCTTGTGAATCGCGCCGCCACACACACCCGAGTGCAGGTGTCTTCCGCACAGACTGCGGGCCTCGCTCTTCTGAATGCCGCTAGCTCGCCACCCACCCACGGGTGAACCTGGTCAGGGTGCTTTCTCTCAGGGGCAGACTCTTTTCCGGGCGGGCTACCGGTGTCTCTGTTTGCTCGTTTCTTTCTTCCATTTCGGGAAAGTCTTCCTTGCTGGGTGTGGAAATCTCCTATGCCTTCCCTCGCCTATTCTGTCAGCTTTAAAATTCTCCTTCAGTTGCCACCCTCACAGATGGATTAGGAAACTCTTTCCGGTGCACTCATTAGTGAAATGACCTCCAGGAAGCTGGAATCCAATATCTAATGGCCGATTTTTAGCGAGTCCACACGCCAGGGTGGTCGGGGTCCAAAGCAGCCCCGGCCAGGCCCAGGCCCCTTGGACTGGGCCACAGGAGGACACGGAGGAGGGTCCCGGCCCCCACGAAGCGGTGCCGGCAGTTCTCCACGGGCTTGGGCGTTTTCCAGAGGTAGGAGATGGAGGGGACTGATTTCTTCAGCGCCCCCCAAACCACGCCACCCCACCCCACCCATGGGACACATCCCCAGAGAGAGACGCCCCATACACTGGCTGTGCCCCAGCCCTGGCCCGGGGGAATAGGCAGCAGCCCACCCACAGGGCGAGGGGGGGGCGCAGCTGAAAGGGGTTGTGGGGGAGGGCGGCCCCTGGCTGGGGTCAAAGGGCGAGCGTCCCGCGCGTGCGCAGTCAGCGGCAGCGACGCGCTGGGGGTGGGCAGCGGGTAGGTGAAGGAGGCCGGGCGAGGAGACGAGGGGGGCTGGGAGGGCTCCACCTTGGCGAGTCCAGCCGTGGAGGCGCATCTTGTGTGAGTGTGAGTGAGTGTGAGTGTGTGTGTGTGTGTATAGAGAGACAGCCCCCCACCCCGCCCCGCCCCGCCCATCACCCCCGTCCCTGGGAGCCCGCGGGACCCGGCCGGCCCGGCCCCGCCCGGCGCGGGGCCTGGGGCGGGAGGCGGCGGCGGGGAAGCCCAGAGAGGCTCGGCTTCTCGAGCGGGGCAGGGGCGCCCTCCGCCGCCGTCTAGGGCCACACCACCCTGAACGCCCCCGATCTCGTCTGGTCTCGGAAGCTAAGCAGGGTCGGGCCTGGTTAGTACTTGGATGGGAGACCGCCTGGGAATACCGGGTGCCACAGGCTGCTGCTTTTTTTTTTTTTTTTTTTTCTTGCCTCTTGTTCTGTCCCCTTTCTGGGAGCGCGGCGGCGGCCCGGGGTGGGGGTCACCCCCACCCTCAGCGCCCGCGCGGTGCCTGGCGCCCCAGCCCGCACCGTGGGGCCTCCTCTTGTCCCAAGCCGCGACACCGCCGCCACGCGGCAGCATGCGTGGCATCTGGACTGTCAGGTCTCAGACCAAAGGTCTGCTCTGTGGGAACCGACACGCTGGAGGAAACCTTGAGAGTCTGAGAGGGGAGGGAGTTCCAGAAGAAGGCCAGGATGTCATTTTGAGGGAGTATGTGACCAGAACTCGTCCCGTTGCTTTTGGGGTTCTATGGGCTACACGCAGGAATCTTTGGTGGTGGCACCTGATGTTGGGGGATCCGGAGTCACACCCAGACCTGCTCCACAGGCCTCCTTTTACTTTTCTCTTCGGATTCATTATTTTTAAAAAGTGTCTCTTACCTCTAGGATTGCATTTTCTTTTCTCTCTCTTTTCAAGCAGATGATGGGAGTACAAGTATTCAGGTGACATGTGTTGCCCGTGCCGCCCTCCCCCCTGTGTTCTTTTTTTTTTTTTTTGAGACAGAGTCTCGTTTTGCTGCCCAGGCTAGAGTGAGTGCCATGGCGTCAGCCTAGCTCACAGCAACCTCAATCTCCGGGCTCAAGCAATCCTGCTGCCTCAGCCTCCCGAGTAGTTGGGACTACAGGCATGCACCACCACGCCCGGCTGTGTTTTTCTATATATATTAGTTGGCCAATTAATTTCTTTCTATTTTTAGTAGAGACGGGGTCTCGCTCTTGCTCAGGCTGGTTTCGAACTCCTGACCTGGAGCAATCCGCCCGCCTCGGCCTCCCAGAGAGCTAGGATTACAGGCGTGAGCCACCGCGCCCGGCCCCCCCTGTGTTCTTATTCATATACCTCTCATGTTGTTCCAGCGTATTGTGGGGGTACCAATGTTAAGGTCGGGTGCCTTGCCCTCTCCAAGCCTCCCCCCTCGGGTCAGAGCTTCAAGTGCGCCCATCCCCCAGTCGGTGCGCACCCACCCCATGCCTAATGGATGTGTATGCCCCTCCCCTCCCCCCACCCGCCCGCCCGACACCCACCCGATGAAGGTGATTCCTCTCTGTCCACTTAGGCGTCCATCCGTTCGTACCAATTTGCTGGTGAGCGCGCTCACGTGGTGCTCGTGTGTCCATTCTTGGGATACTTGGCTTCCTGGAACGGGTTCCAGCTCTGGCCAGGAGAACACGAGAGGCGCCCTCTCACCGCTGCTCCTCACAGCCGAATGGCACTCCGTGGTGTCCACGCGCCACATTTTATTGATGCACTCCTGGATGGATGGGCACTCGGGTCGCTTCCACGTCTTTGGGATTGTGAATTGTGCCCTAACTGTAACCCTAACCCTTACCCAGCCCGTCTCCTCTGCCCCTGCCTGACGCACTCCTCCCCGGCCAGGCCCGTCACTGTCCTGGGCCCCCGCCTGACCGGCTCCTCCCTGCCCGGCCGGTCACCGTCCTCTGCCCCTGCCTGACACGCTCCTTCCCGCCCGGCCTCTCACCGTCCTCGGCCCCTGCCTGACCGGCTCCTCCGTCGCCTGGGCCTTCCAAGGGCTTGGTGTGGACGCTGCTTCCAGGAAGCCCTCCAGAAACCCGGCAGCAGGGTGGCCGCAGCAGTCTCCAGCAGCCGTCCCTAAGTCGCGTGAGTGCGGGGGACGTGCCCCCGCTGTGCCGCGGGGGCCCAGCCTGGTGTCTTCCCTGAGGCCCTGCGGCTGCCGGCTGGGCTGCCGCTCCCCGCAAGGGGAGAGCCGCGGAGGTGGGGACCGCCTCCTGATGGGGACGTACACGCAGCTCTCCACGTCGGATTCCGGGGCTCTCTGTCCTGCCCGAAGGCCCAGCTGGCCTGCGGGTCCTTAGAGTGGCAAAAACCTCCGAAAACTGAGACTGAGGGTCCGGTGGGTGTCTGCACTTTTGTGCTGGGCACCCCAGGGAGGCCCGGGGGCTGGCTGGACAACGCGGTCTGCTGGGCGGGGTGTTTGGAGGAGCAACTGATGCCCTTTGCACTTTGGGTAGCAAGAGTCTGAGGTGTCTCTGAGCCCTGTGCCATGTCGGGGGGGGGGTGCGGGGCGGAGGAGGAGGAGGAGGAGGTGGGAAGGGCCGGGGCCTGCAGTCCTGTTCCCGGGGTGGCACGGCAAGTGGCTTCTTCCACAGGCTGCTTGGCCTGGGCTCCCTGCACCTGGGCCTTTGGAGGACCGGCCCTGTGCTTGCCAACACTTCCTGCAGGGACCCAGAGCTGGGAGGTGGCATCTCTCAGCCCTGGGTCGGGCAGAGCCCCAGCGGGCCATGCCCACAACCTCTCTCAGCACCGGTCCCCCAGAAGGCTCCTTTGGGACCAGGATTCTCTTGCGGTGACTCTTTAAGGTCTGGCCCCTGGATGGAGGGGCACCAGGAGTAGAGGAGCAGGAAGGGGAAGGGGGTGGCCATGCGAGGGGACACTTTGAGGCCAAGTCCCAGCTTCAGCCTGATCCTCCTGGGAACCCCGCTCTGAGACAAGGAGCCGGGCTTCGCATTCCCACAGCAGCCAGTCGTGGGCTGAGGACACCTGGGGCGTTGGGAACTCCCTGGCTTCTCCTTGGTTTAACATCTAGAGCTGCTTGTGAATCGCGCCGCCACACACACCCGAGTGCAGGTGTCTTCCGCACAGACTGCGGGCCTCGCTCTTCTGAATGCCGCTAGCTCGCCACCCACCCACGGGTGAACCTGGTCAGGGTGCTTTCTCTCAGGGGCAGACTCTTTTCCGGGCGGGCTACCGGTGTCTCTGTTTGCTCGTTTCTTTCTTCCATTTCGGGAAAGTCTTCCTTGCTGGGTGTGGAAATCTCCTATGCCTTCCCTCGCCTATTCTGTCAGCTTTAAAATTCTCCTTCAGTTGCCACCCTCACAGATGGATTAGGAAACTCTTTCCGGTGCACTCATTAGTGAAATGACCTCCAGGAAGCTGGAATCCAATATCTAATGGCCGATTTTTAGCGAGTCCACACGCCAGGGTGGTCGGGGTCCAAAGCAGCCCCGGCCAGGCCCAGGCCCCTTGGACTGGGCCACAGGAGGACACGGAGGAGGGTCCCGGCCCCCACGAAGCGGTGCCGGCAGTTCTCCACGGGCTTGGGCGTTTTCCAGAGGTAGGAGATGGAGGGGACTGATTTCTTCAGCGCCCCCCAAACCACGCCACCCCACCCCACCCATGGGACACATCCCCAGAGAGAGACGCCCCATACACTGGCTGTGCCCCAGCCCTGGCCCGGGGGAATAGGCGGCAGCCCACCCACAGGGCGAGGGGGGGGCGCAGCTGAAAGGGGTTGTGGGGGAGGGCGGCCCCTGGCTGGGGTCAAAGGGCGAGCGTCCCGCGCGTGCGCAGTCAGCGGCAGCGACGCGCTGGGGGTGGGCAGCGGGTAGGTGAAGGAGGCCGGGCGAGGAGACGAGGGGGGCTGGGAGGGCTCCACCTTGGCGAGTCCAGCCGTGGAGGCGCATCTTGTGTGAGTGTGAGTGAGTGTGAGTGTGTGTGTGTGTGTATAGAGAGACAGCCCCCCACCCCGCCCCGCCCCGCCCATCACCCCCGTCCCTGGGAGCCCGCGGGACCCGGCCGGCCCGGCCCCGCCCGGCGCGGGGCCTGGGGCGGGAGGCGGCGGCGGGGAAGCCCAGAGAGGCTCGGCTTCTCGAGCGGGGCAGGGGCGCCCTCCGCCGCCGTCTAGGGCCACACCACCCTGAACGCCCCCGATCTCGTCTGGTCTCGGAAGCTAAGCAGGGTCGGGCCTGGTTAGTACTTGGATGGGAGACCGCCTGGGAATACCGGGTGCCACAGGCTGCTGCTTTTTTTTTTTTTTTTTTTTTTTGCCTCTTGTTCTGTCCCCTTTCTGGGAGCGCGGCGGCGGCCCGGGGTGGGGGTCACCCCCACCCTCAGCGCCCGCGCGGTGCCTGGCGCCCCAGCCCGCACCGTGGGGCCTCCTCTTGTCCTAAGCCGCGACACCGCCGCCACGCGGCAGCATGCGTGGCTTCTGGACTGTCAGGTCTCAGACCAAAGGTCTGCTCTGTGGGAACCGACAAGCTGGAGGAAACCTTGAGAGTCTGAGAGGGGAGGGAGTTCCAGAAGAAGGCCAGGATGTCATTTTGAGGGAGTATGTGACCAGAACTCGTCCCGTTGCTTTTGGGGTTCTATGGGCTACACGCAGGAATCTTTGGTGGTGGCACCTGATGTTGGGGGATCCGGAGTCACACCCAGACCTGCTCCACAGGCCTCCTTTTACTTTTCTCTTCGGATTCATTATTTTTAAAAAGTGTCTCTTACCTCTAGGATTGCATTTTCTTTTCTCTCTCTTTTCAAGCAGATGATGGGAGTACAAGTATTCAGGTGACATGTGTTGCCCGTGCCGCCCTCCCCCCTGTGTTCTTTTTTTTTTTTTTTGAGACAGAGTCTCGTTTTGCTGCCCAGGCTAGAGTGAGTGCCATGGCGTCAGCCTAGCTCACAGCAACCTCAATCTCCGGGCTCAAGCAATCCTGCTGCCTCAGCCTCCCGAGTAGTTGGGACTACAGGCATGCACCACCACGCCCGGCTGTGTTTTTCTATATATATTAGTTGGCCAATTAATTTCTTTCTATTTTTAGTAGAGACGGGGTCTCGCTCTTGCTCAGGCTGGTTTCGAACTCCTGACCTGGAGCAATCCGCCCGCCTCGGCCTCCCAGAGAGCTAGGATTACAGGCGTGAGCCACCGCGCCCGGCCCCCCCTGTGTTCTTATTCATATACCTCTCATGTTGTTCCAGCGTATTGTGGGGGTACCAATGTTAAGGTCGGGTGCCTTGCCCTCTCCAAGCCTCCCCCCTCGGGTCAGAGCTTCAAGTGCGCCCATCCCCCAGTCGGTGCGCACCCACCCCATGCCTAATGGATGTGTATGCCCCTCCCCTCCCCCCACCCGCCCGCCCGACACCCACCCGATGAAGGTGATTCCTCTCTGTCCACTTAGGCGTCCATCCGTTCGTACCAATTTGCTGGTGAGCGCGCTCACGTGGTGCTCGTGTGTCCATTCTTGGGATACTTGGCTTCCTGGAACGGGTTCCAGCTCTGGCCAGGAGAACACGAGAGGCGCCCTCTCACCGCTGCTCCTCACAGCCGAATGGCACTCCGTGGTGTCCACGCGCCACATTTTATTGATGCACTCCTGGATGGATGGGCACTCGGGTCGCTTCCACGTCTTTGGGATTGTGAATTGTGCCCTAACTGTAACCCTAACCCTTACCCAGCCCGTCTCCTCTGCCCCTGCCTGACGCACTCCTCCCCGGCCAGGCCCGTCACTGTCCTGGGCCCCCGCCTGACCGGCTCCTCCCCGCCCGGCCGGTCACCGTCCTCTGCCCCTGCCTGACACGCTCCTTCCCGCCCGGCCTCTCACCGTCCTCGGCCCCTGCCTGACCGGCTCCTCCGTCGCCTGGGCCTTCCAAGGGCTTGGTGTGGACGCTGCTTCCAGGAAGCCCTCCAGAAACCCGGCAGCAGGGTGGCCGCAGCAGTCTCCAGCAGCCGTCCCTAAGTCGCGTGAGTGCGGGGGACGTGCCCCCGCTGTGCCGCGGGGGCCCAGCCTGGTGTCTTCCCTGAGGCCCTGCGGCTGCCGGCTGGGCTGCCGCTCCCCGCAAGGGGAGAGCCGCGGAGGTGGGGACCGCCTCCTGATGGGGACGTACACGCAGCTCTCCACGTCGGATTCCGGGGCTCTCTGTCCTGCCCGAAGGCCCAGCTGGCCTGCGGGTCCTTAGAGTGGCAAAAACCTCCGAAAACTGAGACTGAGGGTCCGGTGGGTGTCTGCACTTTTGTGCTGGGCACCCCAGGGAGGCCCGGGGGCTGGCTGGACAACGCGGTCTGCTGGGCGGGGTGTTTGGAGGAGCAACTGATGCCCTTTGCACTTTGGGTAGCAAGAGTCTGAGGTGTCTCTGAGCCCTGTGCCATGTCGGGGGGGGGGTGCGGGGCGGAGGAGGAGGAGGAGGAGGTGGGAAGGGCCGGGGCCTGCAGTCCTGTTCCCGGGGTGGCACGGCAAGTGGCTTCTTCCACAGGCTGCTTGGCCTGGGCTCCCTGCACCTGGGCCTTTGGAGGACCGGCCCTGTGCTTGCCAACACTTCCTGCAGGGACCCAGAGCTGGGAGGTGGCATCTCTCAGCCCTGGGTCGGGCAGAGCCCCAGCGGGCCATGCCCACAACCTCTCTCAGCACCGGTCCCCCAGAAGGCTCCTTTGGGACCAGGATTCTCTTGCGGTGACTCTTTAAGGTCTGGCCCCTGGATGGAGGGGCACCAGGAGTAGAGGAGCAGGAAGGGGAAGGGGGTGGCCATGCGAGGGGACACTTTGAGGCCAAGTCCCAGCTTCAGCCTGATCCTCCTGGGAACCCCGCTCTGAGACAAGGAGCCGGGCTTCGCATTCCCACAGCAGCCAGTCGTGGGCTGAGGACACCTGGGGCGTTGGGAACTCCCTGGCTTCTCCTTGGTTTAACATCTAGAGCTGCTTGTGAATCGCGCCGCCACACACACCCGAGTGCAGGTGTCTTCCGCACAGACTGCGGGCCTCGCTCTTCTGAATGCCGCTAGCTCGCCACCCACCCACGGGTGAACCTGGTCAGGGTGCTTTCTCTCAGGGGCAGACTCTTTTCCGGGCGGGCTACCGGTGTCTCTGTTTGCTCGTTTCTTTCTTCCATTTCGGGAAAGTCTTCCTTGCTGGGTGTGGAAATCTCCTATGCCTTCCCTCGCCTATTCTGTCAGCTTTAAAATTCTCCTTCAGTTGCCACCCTCACAGATGGATTAGGAAACTCTTTCCGGTGCACTCATTAGTGAAATGACCTCCAGGAAGCTGGAATCCAATATCTAATGGCCGATTTTTAGCGAGTCCACACGCCAGGGTGGTCGGGGTCCAAAGCAGCCCCGGCCAGGCCCAGGCCCCTTGGACTGGGCCACAGGAGGACACGGAGGAGGGTCCCGGCCCCCACGAAGCGGTGCCGGCAGTTCTCCACGGGCTTGGGCGTTTTCCAGAGGTAGGAGATGGAGGGGACTGATTTCTTCAGCGCCCCCCAAACCACGCCACCCCACCCCACCCATGGGACACATCCCCAGAGAGAGACGCCCCATACACTGGCTGTGCCCCAGCCCTGGCCCGGGGGAATAGGCGGCAGCCCACCCACAGGGCGAGGGGGGGGCGCAGCTGAAAGGGGTTGTGGGGGAGGGCGGCCCCTGGCTGGGGTCAAAGGGCGAGCGTCCCGCGCGTGCGCAGTCAGCGGCAGCGACGCGCTGGGGGTGGGCAGCGGGTAGGTGAAGGAGGCCGGGCGAGGAGACGAGGGGGGCTGGGAGGGCTCCACCTTGGCGAGTCCAGCCGTGGAGGCGCATCTTGTGTGAGTGTGAGTGAGTGTGAGTGTGTGTGTGTGTGTATAGAGAGACAGCCCCCCACCCCGCCCCGCCCCGCCCATCACCCCCGTCCCTGGGAGCCCGCGGGACCCGGCCGGCCCGGCCCCGCCCGGCGCGGGGCCTGGGGCGGGAGGCGGCGGCGGGGAAGCCCAGAGAGGCTCGGCTTCTCGAGCGGGGCAGGGGCGCCCTCCGCCGCCGTCTAGGGCCACACCACCCTGAACGCCCCCGATCTCGTCTGGTCTCGGAAGCTAAGCAGGGTCGGGCCTGGTTAGTACTTGGATGGGAGACCGCCTGGGAATACCGGGTGCCACAGGCTGCTGCTTTTTTTTTTTTTTTTTTTTCTTGCCTCTTGTTCTGTCCCCTTTCTGGGAGCGCGGCGGCGGCCCGGGGTGGGGGTCACCCCCACCCTCAGCGCCCGCGCGGTGCCTGGCGCCCCAGCCCGCACCGTGGGGCCTCCTCTTGTCCCAAGCCGCGACACCGCCGCCACGCGGCAGCATGCGTGGCATCTGGACTGTCAGGTCTCAGACCAAAGGTCTGCTCTGTGGGAACCGACACGCTGGAGGAAACCTTGAGAGTCTGAGAGGGGAGGGAGTTCCAGAAGAAGGCCAGGATGTCATTTTGAGGGAGTATGTGACCAGAACTCGTCCCGTTGCTTTTGGGGTTCTATGGGCTACACGCAGGAATCTTTGGTGGTGGCACCTGATGTTGGGGGATCCGGAGTCACACCCAGACCTGCTCCACAGGCCTCCTTTTACTTTTCTCTTCGGATTCATTATTTTTAAAAAGTGTCTCTTACCTCTAGGATTGCATTTTCTTTTCTCTCTCTTTTCAAGCAGATGATGGGAGTACAAGTATTCAGGTGACATGTGTTGCCCGTGCCGCCCTCCCCCCTGTGTTCTTTTTTTTTTTTTTTGAGACAGAGTCTCGTTTTGCTGCCCAGGCTAGAGTGAGTGCCATGGCGTCAGCCTAGCTCACAGCAACCTCAATCTCCGGGCTCAAGCAATCCTGCTGCCTCAGCCTCCCGAGTAGTTGGGACTACAGGCATGCACCACCACGCCCGGCTGTGTTTTTCTATATATATTAGTTGGCCAATTAATTTCTTTCTATTTTTAGTAGAGACGGGGTCTCGCTCTTGCTCAGGCTGGTTTCGAACTCCTGACCTGGAGCAATCCGCCCGCCTCGGCCTCCCAGAGAGCTAGGATTACAGGCGTGAGCCACCGCGCCCGGCCCCCCCTGTGTTCTTATTCATATACCTCTCATGTTGTTCCAGCGTATTGTGGGGGTACCAATGTTAAGGTCGGGTGCCTTGCCCTCTCCAAGCCTCCCCCCTCGGGTCAGAGCTTCAAGTGCGCCCATCCCCCAGTCGGTGCGCACCCACCCCATGCCTAATGGATGTGTATGCCCCTCCCCTCCCCCCACCCGCCCGCCCGACACCCACCCGATGAAGGTGATTCCTCTCTGTCCACTTAGGCGTCCATCCGTTCGTACCAATTTGCTGGTGAGCGCGCTCACGTGGTGCTCGTGTGTCCATTCTTGGGATACTTGGCTTCCTGGAACGGGTTCCAGCTCTGGCCAGGAGAACACGAGAGGCGCCCTCTCACCGCTGCTCCTCACAGCCGAATGGCACTCCGTGGTGTCCACGCGCCACATTTTATTGATGCACTCCTGGATGGATGGGCACTCGGGTCGCTTCCACGTCTTTGGGATTGTGAATTGTGCCCTAACTGTAACCCTAACCCTTACCCAGCCCGTCTCCTCTGCCCCTGCCTGACGCACTCCTCCCCGGCCAGGCCCGTCACTGTCCTGGGCCCCCGCCTGACCGGCTCCTCCCCGCCCAGCCGGTCACCGTCCTCTGCCCCTGCCTGACACGCTCCTTCCCGCCCGGCCTCTCACCGTCCTCGGCCCCTGCCTGACCGGCTCCTCCGTCGCCTGGGCCTTCCAAGGGCTTGGTGTGGACGCTGCTTCCAGGAAGCCCTCCAGAAACCCGGCAGCAGGGTGGCCGCAGCAGTCTCCAGCAGCCGTCCCTAAGTCGCGTGAGTGCGGGGGACGTGCCCCCGCTGTGCCGCGGGGGCCCAGCCTGGTGTCTTCCCTGAGGCCCTGCGGCTGCCGGCTGGGCTGCCGCTCCCCGCAAGGGGAGAGCCGCGGAGGTGGGGACCGCCTCCTGATGGGGACGTACACGCAGCTCTCCACGTCGGATTCCGGGGCTCTCTGTCCTGCCCGAAGGCCCAGCTGGCCTGCGGGTCCTTAGAGTGGCAAAAACCTCCGAAAACTGAGACTGAGGGTCCGGTGGGTGTCTGCACTTTTGTGCTGGGCACCCCAGGGAGGCCCGGGGGCTGGCTGGACAACGTGGTCTGCTTGGCGGGGGCGGGGGGGTTGGAGGAGCAACTGATGCCCTTTGCACTTTGGGTAGCAAGAGTCTGAGGTGTCTCTGAGCCCTGTGCCCTGTGGGGGCGGGGCGGGGGGGAGGAGGAGGAGGAGGAGGTGGGAAGGGCCGGGGCCTGCAGTCCTGTTCCCGGGGTGGCACGGCAAGTGGCTTCTTCCACAGGCTGCTTGGCCTGGGCTCCCTGCACCTGGGCCTTTGGAGGACCGGCCCTGTGCTTGCCAACACTTCCTGCAGGGACCCAGAGCTGGGAGGTGGCATCTCTCAGCCCTGGGTCGGGCAGAGCCCCAGCGGGCCATGCCCACAACCTCTCTCAGCACCGGTCCCCCAGAAGGCTCCTTTGGGACCAGGATTCTCTTGCGGTGACTCTTTAAGGTCTGGCCCCTGGATGGAGGGGCACCAGGAGTAGAGGAGCAGGAAGGGGAAGGGGGTGGCCATGCGAGGGGACACTTTGAGGCCAAGTCCCAGCTTCAGCCTGATCCTCCTGGGAACCCCGCTCTGAGACAAGGAGCCGGGCTTCGCATTCCCACAGCAGCCAGTCGTGGGCTGAGGACACCTGGGGCGTTGGGAACTCCCTGGCTTCTCCTTGGTTTAACATCTAGAGCTGCTTGTGAATCGCGCCGCCACACACACCCGAGTGCAGGTGTCTTCCGCACAGACTGCGGGCCTCGCTCTTCTGAATGCCGCTAGCTCGCCACCCACCCACGGGTGAACCTGGTCAGGGTGCTTTCTCTCAGGGGCAGACTCTTTTCCGGGCGGGCTACCGGTGTCTCTGTTTGCTCGTTTCTTTCTTCCATTTCGGGAAAGTCTTCCTTGCTGGGTGTGGAAATCTCCTATGCCTTCCCTCGCCTATTCTGTCAGCTTTAAAATTCTCCTTCAGTTGCCACCCTCACAGATGGATTAGGAAACTCTTTCCGGTGCACTCATTAGTGAAATGACCTCCAGGAAGCTGGAATCCAATATCTAATGGCCGATTTTTAGCGAGTCCACACGCCAGGGTGGTCGGGGTCCAAAGCAGCCCCGGCCAGGCCCAGGCCCCTTGGACTGGGCCACAGGAGGACACGGAGGAGGGTCCCGGCCCCCACGAAGCGGTGCCGGCAGTTCTCCACGGGCTTGGGCGTTTTCCAGAGGTAGGAGATGGAGGGGACTGATTTCTTCAGCGCCCCCCAAACCACGCCACCCCACCCCACCCATGGGACACATCCCCAGAGAGAGACGCCCCATACACTGGCTGTGCCCCAGCCCTGGCCCGGGGGAATAGGCGGCAGCCCACCCACAGGGCGAGGGGGGGGCGCAGCTGAAAGGGGTTGTGGGGGAGGGCGGCCCCTGGCTGGGGTCAAAGGGCGAGCGTCCCGCGCGTGCGCAGTCAGCGGCAGCGACGCGCTGGGGGTGGGCAGCGGGTAGGTGAAGGAGGCCGGGCGAGGAGACGAGGGGGGCTGGGAGGGCTCCACCTTGGCGAGTCCAGCCGTGGAGGCGCATCTTGTGTGAGTGTGAGTGAGTGTGAGTGTGTGTGTGTGTGTATAGAGAGACAGCCCCCCACCCCGCCCCGCCCCGCCCATCACCCCCGTCCCTGGGAGCCCGCGGGACCCGGCCGGCCCGGCCCCGCCCGGCGCGGGGCCTGGGGCGGGAGGCGGCGGCGGGGAAGCCCAGAGAGGCTCGGCTTCTCGAGCGGGGCAGGGGCGCCCTCCGCCGCCGTCTAGGGCCACACCACCCTGAACGCCCCCGATCTCGTCTGGTCTCGGAAGCTAAGCAGGGTCGGGCCTGGTTAGTACTTGGATGGGAGACCGCCTGGGAATACCGGGTGCCACAGGCTGCTGCTTTTTTTTTTTTTTTTTTTTTCTTGCCTCTTGTTCTGTCCCCTTTCTGGGAGCGCGGCGGCGGCCCGGGGTGGGGGTCACCCCCACCCTCAGCGCCCGCGCGGTGCCTGGCGCCCCAGCCCGCACCGTGGGGCCTCCTCTTGTCCCAAGCCGCGACACCGCCGCCACGCGGCAGCATGCGTGGCATCTGGACTGTCAGGTCTCAGACCAAAGGTCTGCTCTGTGGGAACCGACACGCTGGAGGAAACCTTGAGAGTCTGAGAGGGGAGGGAGTTCCAGAAGAAGGCCAGGATGTCATTTTGAGGGAGTATGTGACCAGAACTCGTCCCGTTGCTTTTGGGGTTCTATGGGCTACACGCAGGAATCTTTGGTGGTGGCACCTGATGTTGGGGGATCCGGAGTCACACCCAGACCTGCTCCACAGGCCTCCTTTTACTTTTCTCTTCGGATTCATTATTTTTAAAAAGTGTCTCTTACCTCTAGGATTGCATTTTCTTTTCTCTCTCTTTTCAAGCAGATGATGGGAGTACAAGTATTCAGGTGACATGTGTTGCCCGTGCCGCCCTCCCCCCTGTGTTCTTTTTTTTTTTTTTTGAGACAGAGTCTCGTTTTGCTGCCCAGGCTAGAGTGAGTGCCATGGCGTCAGCCTAGCTCACAGCAACCTCAATCTCCGGGCTCAAGCAATCCTGCTGCCTCAGCCTCCCGAGTAGTTGGGACTACAGGCATGCACCACCACGCCCGGCTGTGTTTTTCTATATATATTAGTTGGCCAATTAATTTCTTTCTATTTTTAGTAGAGACGGGGTCTCGCTCTTGCTCAGGCTGGTTTCGAACTCCTGACCTGGAGCAATCCGCCCGCCTCGGCCTCCCAGAGAGCTAGGATTACAGGCGTGAGCCACCGCGCCCGGCCCCCCCTGTGTTCTTATTCATATACCTCTCATGTTGTTCCAGCGTATTGTGGGGGTACCAATGTTAAGGTCGGGTGCCTTGCCCTCTCCAAGCCTCCCCCCTCGGGTCAGAGCTTCAAGTGCGCCCATCCCCCAGTCGGTGCGCACCCACCCCATGCCTAATGGATGTGTATGCCCCTCCCCTCCCCCCACCCGCCCGCCCGACACCCACCCGATGAAGGTGATTCCTCTCTGTCCACTTAGGCGTCCATCCGTTCGTACCAATTTGCTGGTGAGCGCGCTCACGTGGTGCTCGTGTGTCCATTCTTGGGATACTTGGCTTCCTGGAACGGGTTCCAGCTCTGGCCAGGAGAACACGAGAGGCGCCCTCTCACCGCTGCTCCTCACAGCCGAATGGCACTCCGTGGTGTCCACGCGCCACATTTTATTGATGCACTCCTGGATGGATGGGCACTCGGGTCGCTTCCACGTCTTTGGGATTGTGAATTGTGCCCTAACTGTAACCCTAACCCTTACCCAGCCCGTCTCCTCTGCCCCTGCCTGACGCACTCCTCCCCGGCCAGGCCCGTCACTGTCCTGGGCCCCCGCCTGACCGGCTCCTCCCCGCCCGGCCGGTCACCGTCCTCTGCCCCTGCCTGACACGCTCCTTCCCGCCCGGCCTCTCACCGTCCTCGGCCCCTGCCTGACCGGCTCCTCCGTCGCCTGGGCCTTCCAAGGGCTTGGTGTGGACGCTGCTTCCAGGAAGCCCTCCAGAAACCCGGCAGCAGGGTGGCCGCAGCAGTCTCCAGCAGCCGTCCCTAAGTCGCGTGAGTGCGGGGGACGTGCCCCCGCTGTGCCGCGGGGGCCCAGCCTGGTGTCTTCCCTGAGGCCCTGCGGCTGCCGGCTGGGCTGCCGCTCCCCGCAAGGGGAGAGCCGCGGAGGTGGGGACCGCCTCCTGATGGGGACGTACACGCAGCTCTCCACGTCGGATTCCGGGGCTCTCTGTCCTGCCCGAAGGCCCAGCTGGCCTGCGGGTCCTTAGAGTGGCAAAAACCTCCGAAAACTGAGACTGAGGGTCCGGTGGGTGTCTGCACTTTTGTGCTGGGCACCCCAGGGAGGCCCGGGGGCTGGCTGGACAACGTGGTCTGCTGGGCGGGGGGGGGGGGGGTTGGAGGAGCAACTGATGCCCTTTGCACTTTGGGTAGCAAGAGTCTGAGGTGTCTCTGAGCCCTGTGCCCTGTGGGGGCGGGGCGGGGGGGAGGAGGAGGAGGAGGAGGTGGGAAGGGCCGGGGCCTGCAGTCCTGTTCCCGGGGTGGCACGGCAAGTGGCTTCTTCCACAGGCTGCTTGGCCTGGGCTCCCTGCACCTGGGCCTTTGGAGGACCGGCCCTGTGCTTGCCAACACTTCCTGCAGGGACCCAGAGCTGGGAGGTGGCATCTCTCAGCCCTGGGTCGGGCAGAGCCCCAGCGGGCCATGCCCACAACCTCTCTCAGCACCGGTCCCCCAGAAGGCTCCTTTGGGACCAGGATTCTCTTGCGGTGACTCTTTAAGGTCTGGCCCCTGGATGGAGGGGCACCAGGAGTAGAGGAGCAGGAAGGGGAAGGGGGTGGCCATGCGAGGGGACACTTTGAGGCCAAGTCCCAGCTTCAGCCTGATCCTCCTGGGAACCCCGCTCTGAGACAAGGAGCCGGGCTTCGCATTCCCACAGCAGCCAGTCGTGGGCTGAGGACACCTGGGGCGTTGGGAACTCCCTGGCTTCTCCTTGGTTTAACATCTAGAGCTGCTTGTGAATCGCGCCGCCACACACACCCGAGTGCAGGTGTCTTCCGCACAGACTGCGGGCCTCGCTCTTCTGAATGCCGCTAGCTCGCCACCCACCCACGGGTGAACCTGGTCAGGGTGCTTTCTCTCAGGGGCAGACTCTTTTCCGGGCGGGCTACCGGTGTCTCTGTTTGCTCGTTTCTTTCTTCCATTTCGGGAAAGTCTTCCTTGCTGGGTGTGGAAATCTCCTATGCCTTCCCTCGCCTATTCTGTCAGCTTTAAAATTCTCCTTCAGTTGCCACCCTCACAGATGGATTAGGAAACTCTTTCCGGTGCACTCATTAGTGAAATGACCTCCAGGAAGCTGGAATCCAATATCTAATGGCCGATTTTTAGCGAGTCCACACGCCAGGGTGGTCGGGGTCCAAAGCAGCCCCGGCCAGGCCCAGGCCCCTTGGACTGGGCCACAGGAGGACACGGAGGAGGGTCCCGGCCCCCACGAAGCGGTGCCGGCAGTTCTCCACGGGCTTGGGCGTTTTCCAGAGGTAGGAGATGGAGGGGACTGATTTCTTCAGCGCCCCCCAAACCACGCCACCCCACCCCACCCATGGGACACATCCCCAGAGAGAGACGCCCCATACACTGGCTGTGCCCCAGCCCTGGCCCGGGGGAATAGGCAGCAGCCCACCCACAGGGCGAGGGGGGGGCGCAGCTGAAAGGGGTTGTGGGGGAGGGCGGCCCCTGGCTGGGGTCAAAGGGCGAGCGTCCCGCGCGTGCGCAGTCAGCGGCAGCGACGCGCTGGGGGTGGGCAGCGGGTAGGTGAAGGAGGCCGGGCGAGGAGACGAGGGGGGCTGGGAGGGCTCCACCTTGGCGAGTCCAGCCGTGGAGGCGCATCTTGTGTGAGTGTGAGTGAGTGTGAGTGTGTGTGTGTGTGTATAGAGAGACAGCCCCCCACCCCGCCCCGCCCCGCCCATCACCCCCGTCCCTGGGAGCCCGCGGGACCCGGCCGGCCCGGCCCCGCCCGGCGCGGGGCCTGGGGCGGGAGGCGGCGGCGGGGAAGCCCAGAGAGGCTCGGCTTCTCGAGCGGGGCAGGGGCGCCCTCCGCCGCCGTCTAGGGCCACACCACCCTGAACGCCCCCGATCTCGTCTGGTCTCGGAAGCTAAGCAGGGTCGGGCCTGGTTAGTACTTGGATGGGAGACCGCCTGGGAATACCGGGTGCCACAGGCTGCTGCTTTTTTTTTTTTTTTTTTTTCTTGCCTCTTGTTCTGTCCCCTTTCTGGGAGCGCGGCGGCGGCCCGGGGTGGGGGTCACCCCCACCCTCAGCGCCCGCGCGGTGCCTGGCGCCCCAGCCCGCACCGTGGGGCCTCCTCTTGTCCCAAGCCGCGACACCGCCGCCACGCGGCAGCATGCGTGGCATCTGGACTGTCAGGTCTCAGACCAAAGGTCTGCTCTGTGGGAACCGACACGCTGGAGGAAACCTTGAGAGTCTGAGAGGGGAGGGAGTTCCAGAAGAAGGCCAGGATGTCATTTTGAGGGAGTATGTGACCAGAACTCGTCCCGTTGCTTTTGGGGTTCTATGGGCTACACGCAGGAATCTTTGGTGGTGGCACCTGATGTTGGGGGATCCGGAGTCACACCCAGACCTGCTCCACAGGCCTCCTTTTACTTTTCTCTTCGGATTCATTATTTTTAAAAAGTGTCTCTTACCTCTAGGATTGCATTTTCTTTTCTCTCTCTTTTCAAGCAGATGATGGGAGTACAAGTATTCAGGTGACATGTGTTGCCCGTGCCGCCCTCCCCCCTGTGTTCTTTTTTTTTTTTTTTGAGACAGAGTCTCGTTTTGCTGCCCAGGCTAGAGTGAGTGCCATGGCGTCAGCCTAGCTCACAGCAACCTCAATCTCCGGGCTCAAGCAATCCTGCTGCCTCAGCCTCCCGAGTAGTTGGGACTACAGGCATGCACCACCACGCCCGGCTGTGTTTTTCTATATATATTAGTTGGCCAATTAATTTCTTTCTATTTTTAGTAGAGACGGGGTCTCGCTCTTGCTCAGGCTGGTTTCGAACTCCTGACCTGGAGCAATCCGCCCGCCTCGGCCTCCCAGAGAGCTAGGATTACAGGCGTGAGCCACCGCGCCCGGCCCCCCCTGTGTTCTTATTCATATACCTCTCATGTTGTTCCAGCGTATTGTGGGGGTACCAATGTTAAGGTCGGGTGCCTTGCCCTCTCCAAGCCTCCCCCCTCGGGTCAGAGCTTCAAGTGCGCCCATCCCCCAGTCGGTGCGCACCCACCCCATGCCTAATGGATGTGTATGCCCCTCCCCTCCCCCCACCCGCCCGCCCGACACCCACCCGATGAAGGTGATTCCTCTCTGTCCACTTAGGCGTCCATCCGTTCGTACCAATTTGCTGGTGAGCGCGCTCACGTGGTGCTCGTGTGTCCATTCTTGGGATACTTGGCTTCCTGGAACGGGTTCCAGCTCTGGCCAGGAGAACACGAGAGGCGCCCTCTCACCGCTGCTCCTCACAGCCGAATGGCACTCCGTGGTGTCCACGCGCCACATTTTATTGATGCACTCCTGGATGGATGGGCACTCGGGTCGCTTCCACGTCTTTGGGATTGTGAATTGTGCCCTAACTGTAACCCTAACCCTTACCCAGCCCGTCTCCTCTGCCCCTGCCTGACGCACTCCTCCCCGGCCAGGCCCGTCACTGTCCTGGGCCCCCGCCTGACCGGCTCCTCCCTGCCCGGCCGGTCACCGTCCTCTGCCCCTGCCTGACACGCTCCTTCCCGCCCGGCCTCTCACCGTCCTCGGCCCCTGCCTGACCGGCTCCTCCGTCGCCTGGGCCTTCCAAGGGCTTGGTGTGGACGCTGCTTCCAGGAAGCCCTCCAGAAACCCGGCAGCAGGGTGGCCGCAGCAGTCTCCAGCAGCCGTCCCTAAGTCGCGTGAGTGCGGGGGACGTGCCCCCGCTGTGCCGCGGGGGCCCAGCCTGGTGTCTTCCCTGAGGCCCTGCGGCTGCCGGCTGGGCTGCCGCTCCCCGCAAGGGGAGAGCCGCGGAGGTGGGGACCGCCTCCTGATGGGGACGTACACGCAGCTCTCCACGTCGGATTCCGGGGCTCTCTGTCCTGCCCGAAGGCCCAGCTGGCCTGCGGGTCCTTAGAGTGGCAAAAACCTCCGAAAACTGAGACTGAGGGTCCGGTGGGTGTCTGCACTTTTGTGCTGGGCACCCCAGGGAGGCCCGGGGGCTGGCTGGACAACGCGGTCTGCTGGGCGGGGTGTTTGGAGGAGCAACTGATGCCCTTTGCACTTTGGGTAGCAAGAGTCTGAGGTGTCTCTGAGCCCTGTGCCATGTCGGGGGGGGGGTGCGGGGCGGAGGAGGAGGAGGAGGAGGTGGGAAGGGCCGGGGCCTGCAGTCCTGTTCCCGGGGTGGCACGGCAAGTGGCTTCTTCCACAGGCTGCTTGGCCTGGGCTCCCTGCACCTGGGCCTTTGGAGGACCGGCCCTGTGCTTGCCAACACTTCCTGCAGGGACCCAGAGCTGGGAGGTGGCATCTCTCAGCCCTGGGTCGGGCAGAGCCCCAGCGGGCCATGCCCACAACCTCTCTCAGCACCGGTCCCCCAGAAGGCTCCTTTGGGACCAGGATTCTCTTGCGGTGACTCTTTAAGGTCTGGCCCCTGGATGGAGGGGCACCAGGAGTAGAGGAGCAGGAAGGGGAAGGGGGTGGCCATGCGAGGGGACACTTTGAGGCCAAGTCCCAGCTTCAGCCTGATCCTCCTGGGAACCCCGCTCTGAGACAAGGAGCCGGGCTTCGCATTCCCACAGCAGCCAGTCGTGGGCTGAGGACACCTGGGGCGTTGGGAACTCCCTGGCTTCTCCTTGGTTTAACATCTAGAGCTGCTTGTGAATCGCGCCGCCACACACACCCGAGTGCAGGTGTCTTCCGCACAGACTGCGGGCCTCGCTCTTCTGAATGCCGCTAGCTCGCCACCCACCCACGGGTGAACCTGGTCAGGGTGCTTTCTCTCAGGGGCAGACTCTTTTCCGGGCGGGCTACCGGTGTCTCTGTTTGCTCGTTTCTTTCTTCCATTTCGGGAAAGTCTTCCTTGCTGGGTGTGGAAATCTCCTATGCCTTCCCTCGCCTATTCTGTCAGCTTTAAAATTCTCCTTCAGTTGCCACCCTCACAGATGGATTAGGAAACTCTTTCCGGTGCACTCATTAGTGAAATGACCTCCAGGAAGCTGGAATCCAATATCTAATGGCCGATTTTTAGCGAGTCCACACGCCAGGGTGGTCGGGGTCCAAAGCAGCCCCGGCCAGGCCCAGGCCCCTTGGACTGGGCCACAGGAGGACACGGAGGAGGGTCCCGGCCCCCACGAAGCGGTGCCGGCAGTTCTCCACGGGCTTGGGCGTTTTCCAGAGGTAGGAGATGGAGGGGACTGATTTCTTCAGCGCCCCCCAAACCACGCCACCCCACCCCACCCATGGGACACATCCCCAGAGAGAGACGCCCCATACACTGGCTGTGCCCCAGCCCTGGCCCGGGGGAATAGGCGGCAGCCCACCCACAGGGCGAGGGGGGGGCGCAGCTGAAAGGGGTTGTGGGGGAGGGCGGCCCCTGGCTGGGGTCAAAGGGCGAGCGTCCCGCGCGTGCGCAGTCAGCGGCAGCGACGCGCTGGGGGTGGGCAGCGGGTAGGTGAAGGAGGCCGGGCGAGGAGACGAGGGGGGCTGGGAGGGCTCCACCTTGGCGAGTCCAGCCGTGGAGGCGCATCTTGTGTGAGTGTGAGTGAGTGTGAGTGTGTGTGTGTGTGTATAGAGAGACAGCCCCCCACCCCGCCCCGCCCCGCCCATCACCCCCGTCCCTGGGAGCCCGCGGGACCCGGCCGGCCCGGCCCCGCCCGGCGCGGGGCCTGGGGCGGGAGGCGGCGGCGGGGAAGCCCAGAGAGGCTCGGCTTCTCGAGCGGGGCAGGGGCGCCCTCCGCCGCCGTCTAGGGCCACACCACCCTGAACGCCCCCGATCTCGTCTGGTCTCGGAAGCTAAGCAGGGTCGGGCCTGGTTAGTACTTGGATGGGAGACCGCCTGGGAATACCGGGTGCCACAGGCTGCTGCTTTTTTTTTTTTTTTTTTTTTTTGCCTCTTGTTCTGTCCCCTTTCTGGGAGCGCGGCGGCGGCCCGGGGTGGGGGTCACCCCCACCCTCAGCGCCCGCGCGGTGCCTGGCGCCCCAGCCCGCACCGTGGGGCCTCCTCTTGTCCTAAGCCGCGACACCGCCGCCACGCGGCAGCATGCGTGGCTTCTGGACTGTCAGGTCTCAGACCAAAGGTCTGCTCTGTGGGAACCGACAAGCTGGAGGAAACCTTGAGAGTCTGAGAGGGGAGGGAGTTCCAGAAGAAGGCCAGGATGTCATTTTGAGGGAGTATGTGACCAGAACTCGTCCCGTTGCTTTTGGGGTTCTATGGGCTACACGCAGGAATCTTTGGTGGTGGCACCTGATGTTGGGGGATCCGGAGTCACACCCAGACCTGCTCCACAGGCCTCCTTTTACTTTTCTCTTCGGATTCATTATTTTTAAAAAGTGTCTCTTACCTCTAGGATTGCATTTTCTTTTCTCTCTCTTTTCAAGCAGATGATGGGAGTACAAGTATTCAGGTGACATGTGTTGCCCGTGCCGCCCTCCCCCTGTGTTCTTTTTTTTTTTTTTTTTTTTGAGACAGAGTCTCGTTTTGCTGCCCAGGCTAGAGTGAGTGCCATGGCGTCAGCCTAGCTCACAGCAACCTCAATCTCCGGGCTCAAGCAATCCTGCTGCCTCAGCCTCCCGAGTAGTTGGGACTACAGGCATGCACCACCACGCCCGGCTGTGTTTTTCTATATATATTAGTTGGCCAATTAATTTCTTTCTATTTTTAGTAGAGACGGGGTCTCGCTCTTGCTCAGGCTGGTTTCGAACTCCTGACCTGGAGCAATCCGCCCGCCTCGGCCTCCCAGAGAGCTAGGATTACAGGCGTGAGCCACCGCGCCCGGCCCCCCCTGTGTTCTTATTCATATACCTCTCATGTTGTTCCAGCGTATTGTGGGGGTACCAATGTTAAGGTCGGGTGCCTTGCCCTCTCCAAGCCTCCCCCCTCGGGTCAGAGCTTCAAGTGCGCCCATCCCCCAGTCGGTGCGCACCCACCCCATGCCTAATGGATGTGTATGCCCCTCCCCTCCCCCCACCCGCCCGCCCGACACCCACCCGATGAAGGTGATTCCTCTCTGTCCACTTAGGCGTCCATCCGTTCGTACCAATTTGCTGGTGAGCGCGCTCACGTGGTGCTCGTGTGTCCATTCTTGGGATACTTGGCTTCCTGGAACGGGTTCCAGCTCTGGCCAGGAGAACACGAGAGGCGCCCTCTCACCGCTGCTCCTCACAGCCGAATGGCACTCCGTGGTGTCCACGCGCCACATTTTATTGATGCACTCCTGGATGGATGGGCACTCGGGTCGCTTCCACGTCTTTGGGATTGTGAATTGTGCCCTAACTGTAACCCTAACCCTTACCCAGCCCGTCTCCTCTGCCCCTGCCTGACGCACTCCTCCCCGGCCAGGCCCGTCACTGTCCTGGGCCCCCGCCTGACCGGCTCCTCCCTGCCCGGCCGGTCACCGTCCTCTGCCCCTGCCTGACACGCTCCTTCCCGCCCGGCCTCTCACCGTCCTCGGCCCCTGCCTGACCGGCTCCTCCGTCGCCTGGGCCTTCCAAGGGCTTGGTGTGGACGCTGCTTCCAGGAAGCCCTCCAGAAACCCGGCAGCAGGGTGGCCGCAGCAGTCTCCAGCAGCCGTCCCTAAGTCGCGTGAGTGCGGGGGACGTGCCCCCGCTGTGCCGCGGGGGCCCAGCCTGGTGTCTTCCCTGAGGCCCTGCGGCTGCCGGCTGGGCTGCCGCTCCCCGCAAGGGGAGAGCCGCGGAGGTGGGGACCGCCTCCTGATGGGGACGTACACGCAGCTCTCCACGTCGGATTCCGGGGCTCTCTGTCCTGCCCGAAGGCCCAGCTGGCCTGCGGGTCCTTAGAGTGGCAAAAACCTCCGAAAACTGAGACTGAGGGTCCGGTGGGTGTCTGCACTTTTGTGCTGGGCACCCCAGGGAGGCCCGGGGGCTGGCTGGACAACGCGGTCTGCTGGGCGGGGTGTTTGGAGGAGCAACTGATGCCCTTTGCACTTTGGGTAGCAAGAGTCTGAGGTGTCTCTGAGCCCTGTGCCATGTCGGGGGGGGGGTGCGGGGCGGAGGAGGAGGAGGAGGAGGTGGGAAGGGCCGGGGCCTGCAGTCCTGTTCCCGGGGTGGCACGGCAAGTGGCTTCTTCCACAGGCTGCTTGGCCTGGGCTCCCTGCACCTGGGCCTTTGGAGGACCGGCCCTGTGCTTGCCAACACTTCCTGCAGGGACCCAGAGCTGGGAGGTGGCATCTCTCAGCCCTGGGTCGGGCAGAGCCCCAGCGGGCCATGCCCACAACCTCTCTCAGCACCGGTCCCCCAGAAGGCTCCTTTGGGACCAGGATTCTCTTGCGGTGACTCTTTAAGGTCTGGCCCCTGGATGGAGGGGCACCAGGAGTAGAGGAGCAGGAAGGGGAAGGGGGTGGCCATGCGAGGGGACACTTTGAGGCCAAGTCCCAGCTTCAGCCTGATCCTCCTGGGAACCCCGCTCTGAGACAAGGAGCCGGGCTTCGCATTCCCACAGCAGCCAGTCGTGGGCTGAGGACACCTGGGGCGTTGGGAACTCCCTGGCTTCTCCTTGGTTTAACATCTAGAGCTGCTTGTGAATCGCGCCGCCACACACACCCGAGTGCAGGTGTCTTCCGCACAGACTGCGGGCCTCGCTCTTCTGAATGCCGCTAGCTCGCCACCCACCCACGGGTGAACCTGGTCAGGGTGCTTTCTCTCAGGGGCAGACTCTTTTCCGGGCGGGCTACCGGTGTCTCTGTTTGCTCGTTTCTTTCTTCCATTTCGGGAAAGTCTTCCTTGCTGGGTGTGGAAATCTCCTATGCCTTCCCTCGCCTATTCTGTCAGCTTTAAAATTCTCCTTCAGTTGCCACCCTCACAGATGGATTAGGAAACTCTTTCCGGTGCACTCATTAGTGAAATGACCTCCAGGAAGCTGGAATCCAATATCTAATGGCCGATTTTTAGCGAGTCCACACGCCAGGGTGGTCGGGGTCCAAAGCAGCCCCGGCCAGGCCCAGGCCCCTTGGACTGGGCCACAGGAGGACACGGAGGAGGGTCCCGGCCCCCACGAAGCGGTGCCGGCAGTTCTCCACGGGCTTGGGCGTTTTCCAGAGGTAGGAGATGGAGGGGACTGATTTCTTCAGCGCCCCCCAAACCACGCCACCCCACCCCACCCATGGGACACATCCCCAGAGAGAGACGCCCCATACACTGGCTGTGCCCCAGCCCTGGCCCGGGGGAATAGGCGGCAGCCCACCCACAGGGCGAGGGGGGGGCGCAGCTGAAAGGGGTTGTGGGGGAGGGCGGCCCCTGGCTGGGGTCAAAGGGCGAGCGTCCCGCGCGTGCGCAGTCAGCGGCAGCGACGCGCTGGGGGTGGGCAGCGGGTAGGTGAAGGAGGCCGGGCGAGGAGACGAGGGGGGCTGGGAGGGCTCCACCTTGGCGAGTCCAGCCGTGGAGGCGCATCTTGTGTGAGTGTGAGTGAGTGTGAGTGTGTGTGTGTGTGTATAGAGAGACAGCCCCCCACCCCGCCCCGCCCCGCCCATCACCCCCGTCCCTGGGAGCCCGCGGGACCCGGCCGGCCCGGCCCCGCCCGGCGCGGGGCCTGGGGCGGGAGGCGGCGGCGGGGAAGCCCAGAGAGGCTCGGCTTCTCGAGCGGGGCAGGGGCGCCCTCCGCCGCCGTCTAGGGCCACACCACCCTGAACGCCCCCGATCTCGTCTGGTCTCGGAAGCTAAGCAGGGTCGGGCCTGGTTAGTACTTGGATGGGAGACCGCCTGGGAATACCGGGTGCCACAGGCTGCTGCTTTTTTTTTTTTTTTTTTTTTTTGCCTCTTGTTCTGTCCCCTTTCTGGGAGCGCGGCGGCGGCCCGGGGTGGGGGTCACCCCCACCCTCAGCGCCCGCGCGGTGCCTGGCGCCCCAGCCCGCACCGTGGGGCCTCCTCTTGTCCTAAGCCGCGACACCGCCGCCACGCGGCAGCATGCGTGGCTTCTGGACTGTCAGGTCTCAGACCAAAGGTCTGCTCTGTGGGAACCGACAAGCTGGAGGAAACCTTGAGAGTCTGAGAGGGGAGGGAGTTCCAGAAGAAGGCCAGGATGTCATTTTGAGGGAGTATGTGACCAGAACTCGTCCCGTTGCTTTTGGGGTTCTATGGGCTACACGCAGGAATCTTTGGTGGTGGCACCTGATGTTGGGGGATCCGGAGTCACACCCAGACCTGCTCCACAGGCCTCCTTTTACTTTTCTCTTCGGATTCATTATTTTTAAAAAGTGTCTCTTACCTCTAGGATTGCATTTTCTTTTCTCTCTCTTTTCAAGCAGATGATGGGAGTACAAGTATTCAGGTGACATGTGTTGCCCGTGCCGCCCTCCCCCTGTGTTCTTTTTTTTTTTTTTTTTTTTGAGACAGAGTCTCGTTTTGCTGCCCAGGCTAGAGTGAGTGCCATGGCGTCAGCCTAGCTCACAGCAACCTCAATCTCCGGGCTCAAGCAATCCTGCTGCCTCAGCCTCCCGAGTAGTTGGGACTACAGGCATGCACCACCACGCCCGGCTGTGTTTTTCTATATATATTAGTTGGCCAATTAATTTCTTTCTATTTTTAGTAGAGACGGGGTCTCGCTCTTGCTCAGGCTGGTTTCGAACTCCTGACCTGGAGCAATCCGCCCGCCTCGGCCTCCCAGAGAGCTAGGATTACAGGCGTGAGCCACCGCGCCCGGCCCCCCCTGTGTTCTTATTCATATACCTCTCATGTTGTTCCAGCGTATTGTGGGGGTACCAATGTTAAGGTCGGGTGCCTTGCCCTCTCCAAGCCTCCCCCCTCGGGTCAGAGCTTCAAGTGCGCCCATCCCCCAGTCGGTGCGCACCCACCCCATGCCTAATGGATGTGTATGCCCCTCCCCTCCCCCCACCCGCCCGCCCGACACCCACCCGATGAAGGTGATTCCTCTCTGTCCACTTAGGCGTCCATCCGTTCGTACCAATTTGCTGGTGAGCGCGCTCACGTGGTGCTCGTGTGTCCATTCTTGGGATACTTGGCTTCCTGGAACGGGTTCCAGCTCTGGCCAGGAGAACACGAGAGGCGCCCTCTCACCGCTGCTCCTCACAGCCGAATGGCACTCCGTGGTGTCCACGCGCCACATTTTATTGATGCACTCCTGGATGGATGGGCACTCGGGTCGCTTCCACGTCTTTGGGATTGTGAATTGTGCCCTAACTGTAACCCTAACCCTTACCCAGCCCGTCTCCTCTGCCCCTGCCTGACGCACTCCTCCCCGGCCAGGCCTGTCACTGTCCTGGGCCCCCGCCTGACCGGCTCCTCCCCGCCCGGCCGGTCACCGTCCTCTGCCCCTGCCTGACACGCTCCTTCCCGCCCGGCCTCTCACCGTCCTCGGCCCCTGCCTGACCGGCTCCTCCGTCGCCTGGGCCTTCCAAGGGCTTGGTGTGGACGCTGCTTCCAGGAAGCCCTCCAGAAACCCGGCAGCAGGGTGGCCGCAGCAGTCTCCAGCAGCCGTCCCTAAGTCGCGTGAGTGCGGGGGACGTGCCCCCGCTGTGCCGCGGGGGCCCAGCCTGGTGTCTTCCCTGAGGCCCTGCGGCTGCCGGCTGGGCTGCCGCTCCCCGCAAGGGGAGAGCCGCGGAGGTGGGGACCGCCTCCTGATGGGGACGTACACGCAGCTCTCCACGTCGGATTCCGGGGCTCTCTGTCCTGCCCGAAGGCCCAGCTGGCCTGCGGGTCCTTAGAGTGGCAAAAACCTCCGAAAACTGAGACTGAGGGTCCGGTGGGTGTCTGCACTTTTGTGCTGGGCACCCCAGGGAGGCCCGGGGGCTGGCTGGACAACGTGGTCTGCTGGGCGGGGGGGGGGGGTTGGAGGAGCAACTGATGCCCTTTGCACTTTGGGTAGCAAGAGTCTGAGGTGTCTCTGAGCCCTGTGCCCTGTGGGGGCGGGGCGGGGGGGAGGAGGAGGAGGAGGAGGTGGGAAGGGCCGGGGCCTGCAGTCCTGTTCCCGGGGTGGCACGGCAAGTGGCTTCTTCCACAGGCTGCTTGGCCTGGGCTCCCTGCACCTGGGCCTTTGGAGGACCG
>NW_027439023.1:0-50509 GCF_040939455.1 Microcebus murinus | reverse complement strand
CCTTTCTGGGAGCGCGGCGGCGGCCCGGGGTGGGGGTCACCCCCACCCTCAGCGCCCGCCGTGGGGTGCCTGGCGCCCCAGCCCGCACCGTGGGGCCTCCTCTTGTCCCAAGCCGCGACACCGCCGCCACGCGGCAGCATGCGTGGCATCTGGACTGTCAGGTCTCAGACCAAAGGTCTGCTCTGTGGGAACCGACACGCTGGAGGAAACCTTGAGAGTCTGAGAGGGGAGGGAGTTCCAGAAGGAGGCCAGGATGTCATTTTGAGGGAGTATGGGACCAGAACTCGTCCCGTTGCTTTTGGGGTTCTATGGGCTCCACGTAGGAATCTTTGGTGGTGGCAGCTGATGTTGGGGGATCCGGAGTCACACCCAGACCTGCTCCACAGGCCTCCTTTTACTTTTCTCTTTGGAGTCGTTATTTTTAAAAAGTGTCTCTTACCTCTCTCATTGCATTTTCTTTTCTCTCTCTTTTCAAGCAGATGATGGGAGTACAAGTATTCAGGTGACATGTGTTGCCCGTGCCCCCCTCCCCCCTGTGTTCTTATTCATTTACCTCTCATGTTGTTCCAGCGTATTGTGGGGGCACCAATGTTAAGGTCGGGTACGTTGCCCTCTCCCAGCCTCCCCCCTCGGGTCAGAGCTTCAAGTGCGCCCATCCCCCAGTCGGTGCGCACCCACCCCATTCCTAATGGAGGTGTATGCCCCTCCCCTCCCCCCACCCGCCCGACACCCACCCGATGATGAAGGTGATTCCTCTCTGTCCACTTAGGTGTCCATCCGTTCGTACCCATTTGCTGGTGAGCGCGCTCACGGGGCGCTCGTGTGTCCATTCTTGGGATACTTGGCTTACTGGAACGGGTTCCAGCTCTGGCCAGGAGAACACGAGAGGCGCCCTCTCACCGCTGCTCCTCACAGCCCAATGGCACTCCGTGGTGTCCACGCGCCACATTTTATTAATGCACTCCTGGATGGATGGGCACTCGGGTCGCTTCCACATCTTTGCGATTGTGTGAATTGTGCCCTAACTGTCACCCTAACCCTTACCCAGCCCGTGTCCTCTGCCCCTGCCTGACGCACTCCTCCCCGGCCAGGCCCAGGCCCGTCACTGTCCCGGGCCCCCGCCTGACCGGCTCCTTCCCGCCCGGCCTGTCACCGTCCTCTGCCCCTGCCTGACATGCTCCTTCCCGCCCGTCCGGCCTCTCACCGTCCTCGGCCCCTGCCTGACCGGCTCCTCCGTCGCCTGGGCCTTCCAAGGGCTTGGTGTGGACGCTGCTTCCAGGAAGCCCTCCAGAAACCCGGCAGCAGGGTGGCCGCAGCAGTCTCCAGCAGCCGTCCCTAAGTCGCGTGCGGGGCCCCCGCTGTGCCGCGGGGACCCAGCCTGGTGTCTTCCCTGAGGCCCTGCGGCTGCCGCTCCCCGCAAGGGGAGAGTCGCGGAGGTGGGGACCGCCTCCTGATGGGGACGTACACGCAGCTCTCCACGTCGGATTCCGGGGCTCTCTGTCCTGCCCGAAGGCCCAGCTGGCCTGCGGGTCCTTAGAGTGGCAAAAACATCCGAAAGCTGAGATTGAGGGTCCGGTGGGTGTCTGCGCTTTTGTGCTGGGCACCCCAGGGAGGCCCGGGGGCTGGCTGGACAACGCGGTCTGCTGGGCGGGGGGGGGGGGGGTTAGAGGAGCAACTGATGCCCTTTGCACTTTGGGTAGCAAGAGTCTGAGGTGTCTCTGAGCCCTGTGCCATGTCGGGGGGGGCGGGGGGGGGGAAGAGGAGGAGGAGGAGGAGGTGGGAAGGGCCGGGGCCTGCAGCCGTGTTCCCGGGGTGGCAGGGCAAGTGGCTTCTTCCACAGGCTGCTTGGCCTGGGCTCCCTGCACCTGGGCCTTTGGAGGACCGGCCCTGTGCTTGCCAACGCTTCCTGCAGGGACCCAGAGCTGGGAGGTTGCATCTCTCAGCCCTGGGTCGGGCAGAGCCCCAGCGGGCCATGCCCACAACCTCTCTCAGCACCGGTCCCCCAGAAGGCTCCTTGGGGACCAGGATTCTCTTGCGGTGACTCTTTAAGGTCTGGCCCCTGGATGGAGGGGCACCAGGAGTAGAGGAGCAGGAAGGGGAAGGGGGTGGCCATGCGAGGGGACACTTTGAGGCCAAGTCCCAGCTTCAGCCTGATCCTCCTGGGAACCCCGGGGTGTACGTCACACCTCCTGGTTGTCCCGCTCTGAGACAAGGAGCCGGGCTTCGCATTCCCACAGCAGCCAGTCGTGGGCTGAGGACACCTGGGGCGTTGGGAACTCCCTGGCTTCTCCTTGGTTTAACATCTGGAGCTGCTTGTGAATCGTGCCGCCACACACACCCGAGTGCAGGTGTCTTCCGCACAGACTGCGGGCCTCGCTCTTCTGAATGCCGCTAGCTGGCCACCCACCCACGGGTGAACCTGGTCAGGGTACTTTCTCTCAGGGGCAGACTCTTTTCCGGGCGGGCTACCGGTGTCTCTGTTTGCTCCTTTCTTTCTTCCATTTCGGGAAAGTCTTCCTTGCTGGGTGTGGAAATCTCCTATGCCTTCCCTCGCCTATTCTGTCAGCTTTCAAATTCTCTTTCAGTTGCCACCCTCACAGATGGATTAGGAAACTCTTTCCGGTGCACTCATTAGTGAAATGACCTCAAGGAAGCTGGAATCCAATATCTAATCGCCGATTTTTAGCGAGTCCACACGCCAGGGTGGTCGGGGTCCAATGCAGCCCCGGCCAGGCCCAGGCCCCTTGGACCGGGCCACAGGAGGACACAGAGGAGGGTCCCGGCCCCCACGGTCGCGGTGCCGGCAGTTCTCCAAGGGCTTGGGCGTTTTCCAGAGGTAGGAGATGGAGGGGACTGATTTCTTCAGCGCCCCACAAACCACGCCACCCCACCCCACCCCACCCCACCCATGGGACACATCCCCAGAGAGAGATGCCCCATACACTCGCTCCCCTCCCCCTTGCGCTGTGCCCCAGCCCTGGCCCGGGGGAATAGGCGGCAGCCCGCCCACAGGGCGGGGGGCACAGCTGAAAGGGGTTGTGGGGGAGGGCGGCCCCTGGCTGGGGTCAAAGGGCGAGCGCCCGGTGCCGGTGCGCGCGTGCGCAGTCAGCGGCGGCGACGCGCTGGGGGTGGGCAGCGGGTAGGTGAAGGAGGCCAGGCGAGGAGACGAGGGGGGCTGGGAGGGCTCCACCTTGGCGGGTCCAGCCGTGGAGGCGCATCTTGTGTGAGTGTGAGTGAGTGTGAGTGTGTGTGTGTGGAGAGAGAGACAGCCCCCCGCCCCGGCCGCCCGGCCCGGCCCGTCACCCCCGTCCCTCGGAGCCCGCCGGACCCGGCCGGCGAACTCAACAGGCCCGGCCGGGCGCGGGGCCTGGGGCGGGAGGAGGCGGCGGGGAAGCGCAGAGACGCTGGGATCTTGAGCGGGGCAGGGGCGCCCTCCGCCGTCTAGGGCCACACCACCCTGAACGCCCCCCGGTCTCCTCTGGTCTCGGAAGCTAAGCAGGGTCGGGCCTGGTTAGTACTTGGATGGGAGAAGACCGCCTGGGAATACCGGGTGCCGTAGGCTTCTTCTTCTTCTTTTTTTTTTTTTTTTGCCTCTTGTTCTGTCCCCTTTCTGGGAGCGCGGCGGCGGCCCGGGGTGGGGGTCACCCCCACCCTCAGCGCCCGCCGTGGGGTGCCTGGCGCCCCAGCCCGCACCGTGGGGCCTCCTCTTGTCCCAAGCCGCGACACCGCCGCCACGCGGCAGCATGCGTGGCATCTGGACTGTCAGGTCTCAGACCAAAGGTCTGCTCTGTGGGAACCGACACGCTGGAGGAAACCTTGAGAGTCTGAGAGGGGAGGGAGTTCCAGAAGGAGGCCAGGATGTCATTTTGAGGGAGTATGGGACCAGAACTCGTCCCGTTGCTTTTGGGGTTCTATGGGCTCCACGTAGGAATCTTTGGTGGTGGCAGCTGATGTTGGGGGATCCGGAGTCACACCCAGACCTGCTCCACAGGCCTCCTTTTACTTTTCTCTTTGGAGTCGTTATTTTTAAAAAGTGTCTCTTACCTCTCTCATTGCATTTTCTTTTCTCTCTCTTTTCAAGCAGATGATGGGAGTACAAGTATTCAGGTGACATGTGTTGCCCGTGCCCCCCTCCCCCCTGTGTTCTTATTCATTTACCTCTCATGTTGTTCCAGCGTATTGTGGGGGCACCAATGTTAAGGTCGGGTACGTTGCCCTCTCCCAGCCTCCCCCCTCGGGTCAGAGCTTCAAGTGCGCCCATCCCCCAGTCGGTGCGCACCCACCCCATTCCTAATGGAGGTGTATGCCCCTCCCCTCCCCCCACCCGCCCGACACCCACCCGATGATGAAGGTGATTCCTCTCTGTCCACTTAGGTGTCCATCCGTTCGTACCCATTTGCTGGTGAGCGCGCTCACGGGGCGCTCGTGTGTCCATTCTTGGGATACTTGGCTTACTGGAACGGGTTCCAGCTCTGGCCAGGAGAACACGAGAGGCGCCCTCTCACCGCTGCTCCTCACAGCCCAATGGCACTCCGTGGTGTCCACGCGCCACATTTTATTAATGCACTCCTGGATGGATGGGCACTCGGGTCGCTTCCACATCTTTGCGATTGTGTGAATTGTGCCCTAACTGTCACCCTAACCCTTACCCAGCCCGTGTCCTCTGCCCCTGCCTGACGCACTCCTCCCCGGCCAGGCCCAGGCCCGTCACTGTCCCGGGCCCCCGCCTGACCGGCTCCTTCCCGCCCGGCCTGTCACCGTCCTCTGCCCCTGCCTGACATGCTCCTTCCCGCCCGTCCGGCCTCTCACCGTCCTCGGCCCCTGCCTGACCGGCTCCTCCGTCGCCTGGGCCTTCCAAGGGCTTGGTGTGGACGCTGCTTCCAGGAAGCCCTCCAGAAACCCGGCAGCAGGGTGGCCGCAGCAGTCTCCAGCAGCCGTCCCTAAGTCGCGTGCGGGGCCCCCGCTGTGCCGCGGGGACCCAGCCTGGTGTCTTCCCTGAGGCCCTGCGGCTGCCGCTCCCCGCAAGGGGAGAGTCGCGGAGGTGGGGACCGCCTCCTGATGGGGACGTACACGCAGCTCTCCACGTCGGATTCCGGGGCTCTCTGTCCTGCCCGAAGGCCCAGCTGGCCTGCGGGTCCTTAGAGTGGCAAAAACATCCGAAAGCTGAGATTGAGGGTCCGGTGGGTGTCTGCGCTTTTGTGCTGGGCACCCCAGGGAGGCCCGGGGGCTGGCTGGACAACGCGGTCTGCTGGGCGGGGGGGGGGGGGTTAGAGGAGCAACTGATGCCCTTTGCACTTTGGGTAGCAAGAGTCTGAGGTGTCTCTGAGCCCTGTGCCATGTCGGGGGGGGGGCGGGGGGGGGGAAGAGGAGGAGGAGGAGGAGGTGGGAAGGGCCGGGGCCTGCAGCCGTGTTCCCGGGGTGGCAGGGCAAGTGGCTTCTTCCACAGGCTGCTTGGCCTGGGCTCCCTGCACCTGGGCCTTTGGAGGACCGGCCCTGTGCTTGCCAACGCTTCCTGCAGGGACCCAGAGCTGGGAGGTTGCATCTCTCAGCCCTGGGTCGGGCAGAGCCCCAGCGGGCCATGCCCACAACCTCTCTCAGCACCGGTCCCCCAGAAGGCTCCTTGGGGACCAGGATTCTCTTGCGGTGACTCTTTAAGGTCTGGCCCCTGGATGGAGGGGCACCAGGAGTAGAGGAGCAGGAAGGGGAAGGGGGTGGCCATGCGAGGGGACACTTTGAGGCCAAGTCCCAGCTTCAGCCTGATCCTCCTGGGAACCCCGGGGTGTACGTCACACCTCCTGGTTGTCCCGCTCTGAGACAAGGAGCCGGGCTTCGCATTCCCACAGCAGCCAGTCGTGGGCTGAGGACACCTGGGGCGTTGGGAACTCCCTGGCTTCTCCTTGGTTTAACATCTGGAGCTGCTTGTGAATCGTGCCGCCACACACACCCGAGTGCAGGTGTCTTCCGCACAGACTGCGGGCCTCGCTCTTCTGAATGCCGCTAGCTGGCCACCCACCCACGGGTGAACCTGGTCAGGGTACTTTCTCTCAGGGGCAGACTCTTTTCCGGGCGGGCTACCGGTGTCTCTGTTTGCTCCTTTCTTTCTTCCATTTCGGGAAAGTCTTCCTTGCTGGGTGTGGAAATCTCCTATGCCTTCCCTCGCCTATTCTGTCAGCTTTCAAATTCTCTTTCAGTTGCCACCCTCACAGATGGATTAGGAAACTCTTTCCGGTGCACTCATTAGTGAAATGACCTCAAGGAAGCTGGAATCCAATATCTAATCGCCGATTTTTAGCGAGTCCACACGCCAGGGTGGTCGGGGTCCAATGCAGCCCCGGCCAGGCCCAGGCCCCTTGGACCGGGCCACAGGAGGACACAGAGGAGGGTCCCGGCCCCCACGGTCGCGGTGCCGGCAGTTCTCCAAGGGCTTGGGCGTTTTCCAGAGGTAGGAGATGGAGGGGACTGATTTCTTCAGCGCCCCACAAACCACGCCACCCCACCCCACCCCACCCCACCCATGGGACACATCCCCAGAGAGAGATGCCCCATACACTCGCTCCCCTCCCCCTTGCGCTGTGCCCCAGCCCTGGCCCGGGGGAATAGGCGGCAGCCCGCCCACAGGGCGGGGGGCACAGCTGAAAGGGGTTGTGGGGGAGGGCGGCCCCTGGCTGGGGTCAAAGGGCGAGCGCCCGGTGCCGGTGCGCGCGTGCGCAGTCAGCGGCGGCGACGCGCTGGGGGTGGGCAGCGGGTAGGTGAAGGAGGCCAGGCGAGGAGACGAGGGGGGCTGGGAGGGCTCCACCTTGGCGGGTCCAGCCGTGGAGGCGCATCTTGTGTGAGTGTGAGTGAGTGTGAGTGTGTGTGTGTGGAGAGAGAGACAGCCCCCCGCCCCGGCCGCCCGGCCCGGCCCGTCACCCCCGTCCCTCGGAGCCCGCCGGACCCGGCCGGCGAACTCAACAGGCCCGGCCGGGCGCGGGGCCTGGGGCGGGAGGAGGCGGCGGGGAAGCGCAGAGACGCTGGGATCTTGAGCGGGGCAGGGGCGCCCTCCGCCGTCTAGGGCCACACCACCCTGAACGCCCCCCGGTCTCCTCTGGTCTCGGAAGCTAAGCAGGGTCGGGCCTGGTTAGTACTTGGATGGGAGAAGACCGCCTGGGAATACCGGGTGCCGTAGGCTTCTTCTTCTTCTTTTTTTTTTTTTTTTGCCTCTTGTTCTGTCCCCTTTCTGGGAGCGCGGCGGCGGCCCGGGGTGGGGGTCACCCCCACCCTCAGCGCCCGCCGTGGGGTGCCTGGCGCCCCAGCCCGCACCGTGGGGCCTCCTCTTGTCCCAAGCCGCGACACCGCCGCCACGCGGCAGCATGCGTGGCATCTGGACTGTCAGGTCTCAGACCAAAGGTCTGCTCTGTGGGAACCGACACGCTGGAGGAAACCTTGAGAGTCTGAGAGGGGAGGGAGTTCCAGAAGGAGGCCAGGATGTCATTTTGAGGGAGTATGGGACCAGAACTCGTCCCGTTGCTTTTGGGGTTCTATGGGCTCCACGTAGGAATCTTTGGTGGTGGCAGCTGATGTTGGGGGATCCGGAGTCACACCCAGACCTGCTCCACAGGCCTCCTTTTACTTTTCTCTTTGGAGTCGTTATTTTTAAAAAGTGTCTCTTACCTCTCTCATTGCATTTTCTTTTCTCTCTCTTTTCAAGCAGATGATGGGAGTACAAGTATTCAGGTGACATGTGTTGCCCGTGCCCCCCTCCCCCCTGTGTTCTTATTCATTTACCTCTCATGTTGTTCCAGCGTATTGTGGGGGCACCAATGTTAAGGTCGGGTACGTTGCCCTCTCCCAGCCTCCCCCCTCGGGTCAGAGCTTCAAGTGCGCCCATCCCCCAGTCGGTGCGCACCCACCCCATTCCTAATGGAGGTGTATGCCCCTCCCCTCCCCCCACCCGCCCGACACCCACCCGATGATGAAGGTGATTCCTCTCTGTCCACTTAGGTGTCCATCCGTTCGTACCCATTTGCTGGTGAGCGCGCTCACGGGGCGCTCGTGTGTCCATTCTTGGGATACTTGGCTTACTGGAACGGGTTCCAGCTCTGGCCAGGAGAACACGAGAGGCGCCCTCTCACCGCTGCTCCTCACAGCCCAATGGCACTCCGTGGTGTCCACGCGCCACATTTTATTAATGCACTCCTGGATGGATGGGCACTCGGGTCGCTTCCACATCTTTGCGATTGTGTGAATTGTGCCCTAACTGTCACCCTAACCCTTACCCAGCCCGTGTCCTCTGCCCCTGCCTGACGCACTCCTCCCCGGCCAGGCCCAGGCCCGTCACTGTCCCGGGCCCCCGCCTGACCGGCTCCTTCCCGCCCGGCCTGTCACCGTCCTCTGCCCCTGCCTGACATGCTCCTTCCCGCCCGTCCGGCCTCTCACCGTCCTCGGCCCCTGCCTGACCGGCTCCTCCGTCGCCTGGGCCTTCCAAGGGCTTGGTGTGGACGCTGCTTCCAGGAAGCCCTCCAGAAACCCGGCAGCAGGGTGGCCGCAGCAGTCTCCAGCAGCCGTCCCTAAGTCGCGTGCGGGGCCCCCGCTGTGCCGCGGGGACCCAGCCTGGTGTCTTCCCTGAGGCCCTGCGGCTGCCGCTCCCCGCAAGGGGAGAGTCGCGGAGGTGGGGACCGCCTCCTGATGGGGACGTACACGCAGCTCTCCACGTCGGATTCCGGGGCTCTCTGTCCTGCCCGAAGGCCCAGCTGGCCTGCGGGTCCTTAGAGTGGCAAAAACATCCGAAAGCTGAGATTGAGGGTCCGGTGGGTGTCTGCGCTTTTGTGCTGGGCACCCCAGGGAGGCCCGGGGGCTGGCTGGACAACGCGGTCTGCTGGGCGGGGGGGGGGGGGGTTAGAGGAGCAACTGATGCCCTTTGCACTTTGGGTAGCAAGAGTCTGAGGTGTCTCTGAGCCCTGTGCCATGTCGGGGGGGGCGGGGGGGGGGAAGAGGAGGAGGAGGAGGAGGTGGGAAGGGCCGGGGCCTGCAGCCGTGTTCCCGGGGTGGCAGGGCAAGTGGCTTCTTCCACAGGCTGCTTGGCCTGGGCTCCCTGCACCTGGGCCTTTGGAGGACCGGCCCTGTGCTTGCCAACGCTTCCTGCAGGGACCCAGAGCTGGGAGGTTGCATCTCTCAGCCCTGGGTCGGGCAGAGCCCCAGCGGGCCATGCCCACAACCTCTCTCAGCACCGGTCCCCCAGAAGGCTCCTTGGGGACCAGGATTCTCTTGCGGTGACTCTTTAAGGTCTGGCCCCTGGATGGAGGGGCACCAGGAGTAGAGGAGCAGGAAGGGGAAGGGGGTGGCCATGCGAGGGGACACTTTGAGGCCAAGTCCCAGCTTCAGCCTGATCCTCCTGGGAACCCCGGGGTGTACGTCACACCTCCTGGTTGTCCCGCTCTGAGACAAGGAGCCGGGCTTCGCATTCCCACAGCAGCCAGTCGTGGGCTGAGGACACCTGGGGCGTTGGGAACTCCCTGGCTTCTCCTTGGTTTAACATCTGGAGCTGCTTGTGAATCGTGCCGCCACACACACCCGAGTGCAGGTGTCTTCCGCACAGACTGCGGGCCTCGCTCTTCTGAATGCCGCTAGCTGGCCACCCACCCACGGGTGAACCTGGTCAGGGTACTTTCTCTCAGGGGCAGACTCTTTTCCGGGCGGGCTACCGGTGTCTCTGTTTGCTCCTTTCTTTCTTCCATTTCGGGAAAGTCTTCCTTGCTGGGTGTGGAAATCTCCTATGCCTTCCCTCGCCTATTCTGTCAGCTTTCAAATTCTCTTTCAGTTGCCACCCTCACAGATGGATTAGGAAACTCTTTCCGGTGCACTCATTAGTGAAATGACCTCAAGGAAGCTGGAATCCAATATCTAATCGCCGATTTTTAGCGAGTCCACACGCCAGGGTGGTCGGGGTCCAATGCAGCCCCGGCCAGGCCCAGGCCCCTTGGACCGGGCCACAGGAGGACACAGAGGAGGGTCCCGGCCCCCACGGTCGCGGTGCCGGCAGTTCTCCAAGGGCTTGGGCGTTTTCCAGAGGTAGGAGATGGAGGGGACTGATTTCTTCAGCGCCCCACAAACCACGCCACCCCACCCCACCCCACCCCACCCATGGGACACATCCCCAGAGAGAGATGCCCCATACACTCGCTCCCCTCCCCCTTGCGCTGTGCCCCAGCCCTGGCCCGGGGGAATAGGCGGCAGCCCGCCCACAGGGCGGGGGGCACAGCTGAAAGGGGTTGTGGGGGAGGGCGGCCCCTGGCTGGGGTCAAAGGGCGAGCGCCCGGTGCCGGTGCGCGCGTGCGCAGTCAGCGGCGGCGACGCGCTGGGGGTGGGCAGCGGGTAGGTGAAGGAGGCCAGGCGAGGAGACGAGGGGGGCTGGGAGGGCTCCACCTTGGCGGGTCCAGCCGTGGAGGCGCATCTTGTGTGAGTGTGAGTGAGTGTGAGTGTGTGTGTGTGGAGAGAGAGACAGCCCCCCGCCCCGGCCGCCCGGCCCGGCCCGTCACCCCCGTCCCTCGGAGCCCGCCGGACCCGGCCGGCGAACTCAACAGGCCCGGCCGGGCGCGGGGCCTGGGGCGGGAGGAGGCGGCGGGGAAGCGCAGAGACGCTGGGATCTTGAGCGGGGCAGGGGCGCCCTCCGCCGTCTAGGGCCACACCACCCTGAACGCCCCCCGGTCTCCTCTGGTCTCGGAAGCTAAGCAGGGTCGGGCCTGGTTAGTACTTGGATGGGAGAAGACCGCCTGGGAATACCGGGTGCCGTAGGCTTCTTCTTCTTCTTTTTTTTTTTTTTTTGCCTCTTGTTCTGTCCCCTTTCTGGGAGCGCGGCGGCGGCCCGGGGTGGGGGTCACCCCCACCCTCAGCGCCCGCCGTGGGGTGCCTGGCGCCCCAGCCCGCACCGTGGGGCCTCCTCTTGTCCCAAGCCGCGACACCGCCGCCACGCGGCAGCATGCGTGGCATCTGGACTGTCAGGTCTCAGACCAAAGGTCTGCTCTGTGGGAACCGACACGCTGGAGGAAACCTTGAGAGTCTGAGAGGGGAGGGAGTTCCAGAAGGAGGCCAGGATGTCATTTTGAGGGAGTATGGGACCAGAACTCGTCCCGTTGCTTTTGGGGTTCTATGGGCTCCACGTAGGAATCTTTGGTGGTGGCAGCTGATGTTGGGGGATCCGGAGTCACACCCAGACCTGCTCCACAGGCCTCCTTTTACTTTTCTCTTTGGAGTCGTTATTTTTAAAAAGTGTCTCTTACCTCTCTCATTGCATTTTCTTTTCTCTCTCTTTTCAAGCAGATGATGGGAGTACAAGTATTCAGGTGACATGTGTTGCCCGTGCCCCCCTCCCCCCTGTGTTCTTATTCATTTACCTCTCATGTTGTTCCAGCGTATTGTGGGGGCACCAATGTTAAGGTCGGGTACGTTGCCCTCTCCCAGCCTCCCCCCTCGGGTCAGAGCTTCAAGTGCGCCCATCCCCCAGTCGGTGCGCACCCACCCCATTCCTAATGGAGGTGTATGCCCCTCCCCTCCCCCCACCCGCCCGACACCCACCCGATGATGAAGGTGATTCCTCTCTGTCCACTTAGGTGTCCATCCGTTCGTACCCATTTGCTGGTGAGCGCGCTCACGGGGCGCTCGTGTGTCCATTCTTGGGATACTTGGCTTACTGGAACGGGTTCCAGCTCTGGCCAGGAGAACACGAGAGGCGCCCTCTCACCGCTGCTCCTCACAGCCCAATGGCACTCCGTGGTGTCCACGCGCCACATTTTATTAATGCACTCCTGGATGGATGGGCACTCGGGTCGCTTCCACATCTTTGCGATTGTGTGAATTGTGCCCTAACTGTCACCCTAACCCTTACCCAGCCCGTGTCCTCTGCCCCTGCCTGACGCACTCCTCCCCGGCCAGGCCCAGGCCCGTCACTGTCCCGGGCCCCCGCCTGACCGGCTCCTTCCCGCCCGGCCTGTCACCGTCCTCTGCCCCTGCCTGACATGCTCCTTCCCGCCCGTCCGGCCTCTCACCGTCCTCGGCCCCTGCCTGACCGGCTCCTCCGTCGCCTGGGCCTTCCAAGGGCTTGGTGTGGACGCTGCTTCCAGGAAGCCCTCCAGAAACCCGGCAGCAGGGTGGCCGCAGCAGTCTCCAGCAGCCGTCCCTAAGTCGCGTGCGGGGCCCCCGCTGTGCCGCGGGGACCCAGCCTGGTGTCTTCCCTGAGGCCCTGCGGCTGCCGCTCCCCGCAAGGGGAGAGTCGCGGAGGTGGGGACCGCCTCCTGATGGGGACGTACACGCAGCTCTCCACGTCGGATTCCGGGGCTCTCTGTCCTGCCCGAAGGCCCAGCTGGCCTGCGGGTCCTTAGAGTGGCAAAAACATCCGAAAGCTGAGATTGAGGGTCCGGTGGGTGTCTGCGCTTTTGTGCTGGGCACCCCAGGGAGGCCCGGGGGCTGGCTGGACAACGCGGTCTGCTGGGCGGGGGGGGGGTTAGAGGAGCAACTGATGCCCTTTGCACTTTGGGTAGCAAGAGTCTGAGGTGTCTCTGAGCCCTGTGCCATGTCGGGGGGGGGGGCGGGGGGGGAAGAGGAGGAGGAGGAGGAGGTGGGAAGGGCCGGGGCCTGCAGCCGTGTTCCCGGGGTGGCAGGGCAAGTGGCTTCTTCCACAGGCTGCTTGGCCTGGGCTCCCTGCACCTGGGCCTTTGGAGGACCGGCCCTGTGCTTGCCAACGCTTCCTGCAGGGACCCAGAGCTGGGAGGTTGCATCTCTCAGCCCTGGGTCGGGCAGAGCCCCAGCGGGCCATGCCCACAACCTCTCTCAGCACCGGTCCCCCAGAAGGCTCCTTGGGGACCAGGATTCTCTTGCGGTGACTCTTTAAGGTCTGGCCCCTGGATGGAGGGGCACCAGGAGTAGAGGAGCAGGAAGGGGAAGGGGGTGGCCATGCGAGGGGACACTTTGAGGCCAAGTCCCAGCTTCAGCCTGATCCTCCTGGGAACCCCGGGGTGTACGTCACACCTCCTGGTTGTCCCGCTCTGAGACAAGGAGCCGGGCTTCGCATTCCCACAGCAGCCAGTCGTGGGCTGAGGACACCTGGGGCGTTGGGAACTCCCTGGCTTCTCCTTGGTTTAACATCTGGAGCTGCTTGTGAATCGTGCCGCCACACACACCCGAGTGCAGGTGTCTTCCGCACAGACTGCGGGCCTCGCTCTTCTGAATGCCGCTAGCTGGCCACCCACCCACGGGAGAACCTGGTCAGGGTACTTTCTCTCAGGGGCAGACTCTTTTCCGGGTGGGCTACCGGTGTCTCTGTTTGCTCCTTTCTTTCTTCCATTTCGGGAAAGTCTTCCTTGCTGGGTGTGGAAATCTCCTATGCCTTCCCTCGCCTATTCTGTCAGCTTTCAAATTCTCTTTCAGTTGCCACCCTCACAGATGGATTAGGAAACTCTTTCCGGTGCACTCATTAGTGAAATGACCTCAAGGAAGCTGGAATCCAATATCTAATCGCCGATTTTTAGCGAGTCCACACGCCAGGGTGGTCGGGGTCCAATGCAGCCCCGGCCAGGCCCAGGCCCCTTGGACCGGGCCACAGGAGGACACAGAGGAGGGTCCCGGCCCCCACGGTCGCGGTGCCGGCAGTTCTCCAAGGGCTTGGGCGTTTTCCAGAGGTAGGAGATGGAGGGGACTGATTTCTTCAGCGCCCCACAAACCACGCCACCCCACCCCACCCCACCCCACCCATGGGACACATCCCCAGAGAGAGATGCCCCATACACTCGCTCCCCTCCCCCTTGCGCTGTGCCCCAGCCCTGGCCCGGGGGAATAGGCGGCAGCCCGCCCACAGGGCGGGGGGCACAGCTGAAAGGGGTTGTGGGGGAGGGCGGCCCCTGGCTGGGGTCAAAGGGCGAGCGCCCGGTGCCGGTGCGCGCGTGCGCAGTCAGCGGCGGCGACGCGCTGGGGGTGGGCAGCGGGTAGGTGAAGGAGGCCAGGCGAGGAGACGAGGGGGGCTGGGAGGGCTCCACCTTGGCGGGTCCAGCCGTGGAGGCGCATCTTGTGTGAGTGTGAGTGAGTGTGAGTGTGTGTGTGTGGAGAGAGAGACAGCCCCCCGCCCCGGCCGCCCGGCCCGGCCCGTCACCCCCGTCCCTCGGAGCCCGCCGGACCCGGCCGGCGAACTCAACAGGCCCGGCCGGGCGCGGGGCCTGGGGCGGGAGGAGGCGGCGGGGAAGCGCAGAGACGCTGGGATCTTGAGCGGGGCAGGGGCGCCCTCCGCCGTCTAGGGCCACACCACCCTGAACGCCCCCCGGTCTCCTCTGGTCTCGGAAGCTAAGCAGGGTCGGGCCTGGTTAGTACTTGGATGGGAGAAGACCGCCTGGGAATACCGGGTGCCGTAGGCTTCTTCTTCTTCTTTTTTTTTTTTTTTTGCCTCTTGTTCTGTCCCCTTTCTGGGAGCGCGGCGGCGGCCCGGGGTGGGGGTCACCCCCACCCTCAGCGCCCGCCGTGGGGTGCCTGGCGCCCCAGCCCGCACCGTGGGGCCTCCTCTTGTCCCAAGCCGCGACACCGCCGCCACGCGGCAGCATGCGTGGCATCTGGACTGTCAGGTCTCAGACCAAAGGTCTGCTCTGTGGGAACCGACACGCTGGAGGAAACCTTGAGAGTCTGAGAGGGGAGGGAGTTCCAGAAGGAGGCCAGGATGTCATTTTGAGGGAGTATGGGACCAGAACTCGTCCCGTTGCTTTTGGGGTTCTATGGGCTCCACGTAGGAATCTTTGGTGGTGGCAGCTGATGTTGGGGGATCCGGAGTCACACCCAGACCTGCTCCACAGGCCTCCTTTTACTTTTCTCTTTGGAGTCGTTATTTTTAAAAAGTGTCTCTTACCTCTCTCATTGCATTTTCTTTTCTCTCTCTTTTCAAGCAGATGATGGGAGTACAAGTATTCAGGTGACATGTGTTGCCCGTGCCCCCCTCCCCCCTGTGTTCTTATTCATTTACCTCTCATGTTGTTCCAGCGTATTGTGGGGGCACCAATGTTAAGGTCGGGTACGTTGCCCTCTCCCAGCCTCCCCCCTCGGGTCAGAGCTTCAAGTGCGCCCATCCCCCAGTCGGTGCGCACCCACCCCATTCCTAATGGAGGTGTATGCCCCTCCCCTCCCCCCACCCGCCCGACACCCACCCGATGATGAAGGTGATTCCTCTCTGTCCACTTAGGTGTCCATCCGTTCGTACCCATTTGCTGGTGAGCGCGCTCACGGGGCGCTCGTGTGTCCATTCTTGGGATACTTGGCTTACTGGAACGGGTTCCAGCTCTGGCCAGGAGAACACGAGAGGCGCCCTCTCACCGCTGCTCCTCACAGCCCAATGGCACTCCGTGGTGTCCACGCGCCACATTTTATTAATGCACTCCTGGATGGATGGGCACTCGGGTCGCTTCCACATCTTTGCGATTGTGTGAATTGTGCCCTAACTGTCACCCTAACCCTTACCCAGCCCGTGTCCTCTGCCCCTGCCTGACGCACTCCTCCCCGGCCAGGCCCAGGCCCGTCACTGTCCCGGGCCCCCGCCTGACCGGCTCCTTCCCGCCCGGCCTGTCACCGTCCTCTGCCCCTGCCTGACATGCTCCTTCCCGCCCGTCCGGCCTCTCACCGTCCTCGGCCCCTGCCTGACCGGCTCCTCCGTCGCCTGGGCCTTCCAAGGGCTTGGTGTGGACGCTGCTTCCAGGAAGCCCTCCAGAAACCCGGCAGCAGGGTGGCCGCAGCAGTCTCCAGCAGCCGTCCCTAAGTCGCGTGCGGGGCCCCCGCTGTGCCGCGGGGACCCAGCCTGGTGTCTTCCCTGAGGCCCTGCGGCTGCCGCTCCCCGCAAGGGGAGAGTCGCGGAGGTGGGGACCGCCTCCTGATGGGGACGTACACGCAGCTCTCCACGTCGGATTCCGGGGCTCTCTGTCCTGCCCGAAGGCCCAGCTGGCCTGCGGGTCCTTAGAGTGGCAAAAACATCCGAAAGCTGAGATTGAGGGTCCGGTGGGTGTCTGCGCTTTTGTGCTGGGCACCCCAGGGAGGCCCGGGGGCTGGCTGGACAACGCGGTCTGCTGGGCGGGGGGGGGGGGGTTAGAGGAGCAACTGATGCCCTTTGCACTTTGGGTAGCAAGAGTCTGAGGTGTCTCTGAGCCCTGTGCCATGTCGGGGGGGGGCGGGGGGGGGGAAGAGGAGGAGGAGGAGGAGGTGGGAAGGGCCGGGGCCTGCAGCCGTGTTCCCGGGGTGGCAGGGCAAGTGGCTTCTTCCACAGGCTGCTTGGCCTGGGCTCCCTGCACCTGGGCCTTTGGAGGACCGGCCCTGTGCTTGCCAACGCTTCCTGCAGGGACCCAGAGCTGGGAGGTTGCATCTCTCAGCCCTGGGTCGGGCAGAGCCCCAGCGGGCCATGCCCACAACCTCTCTCAGCACCGGTCCCCCAGAAGGCTCCTTGGGGACCAGGATTCTCTTGCGGTGACTCTTTAAGGTCTGGCCCCTGGATGGAGGGGCACCAGGAGTAGAGGAGCAGGAAGGGGAAGGGGGTGGCCATGCGAGGGGACACTTTGAGGCCAAGTCCCAGCTTCAGCCTGATCCTCCTGGGAACCCCGGGGTGTACGTCACACCTCCTGGTTGTCCCGCTCTGAGACAAGGAGCCGGGCTTCGCATTCCCACAGCAGCCAGTCGTGGGCTGAGGACACCTGGGGCGTTGGGAACTCCCTGGCTTCTCCTTGGTTTAACATCTGGAGCTGCTTGTGAATCGTGCCGCCACACACACCCGAGTGCAGGTGTCTTCCGCACAGACTGCGGGCCTCGCTCTTCTGAATGCCGCTAGCTGGCCACCCACCCACGGGAGAACCTGGTCAGGGTACTTTCTCTCAGGGGCAGACTCTTTTCCGGGCGGGCTACCGGTGTCTCTGTTTGCTCCTTTCTTTCTTCCATTTCGGGAAAGTCTTCCTTGCTGGGTGTGGAAATCTCCTATGCCTTCCCTCGCCTATTCTGTCAGCTTTCAAATTCTCTTTCAGTTGCCACCCTCACAGATGGATTAGGAAACTCTTTCCGGTGCACTCATTAGTGAAATGACCTCAAGGAAGCTGGAATCCAATATCTAATCGCCGATTTTTAGCGAGTCCACACGCCAGGGTGGTCGGGGTCCAATGCAGCCCCGGCCAGGCCCAGGCCCCTTGGACCGGGCCACAGGAGGACACAGAGGAGGGTCCCGGCCCCCACGGTCGCGGTGCCGGCAGTTCTCCAAGGGCTTGGGCGTTTTCCAGAGGTAGGAGATGGAGGGGACTGATTTCTTCAGCGCCCCACAAACCACGCCACCCCACCCCACCCCACCCCACCCATGGGACACATCCCCAGAGAGAGATGCCCCATACACTCGCTCCCCTCCCCCTTGCGCTGTGCCCCAGCCCTGGCCCGGGGGAATAGGCGGCAGCCCGCCCACAGGGCGGGGGGCACAGCTGAAAGGGGTTGTGGGGGAGGGCGGCCCCTGGCTGGGGTCAAAGGGCGAGCGCCCGGTGCCGGTGCGCGCGTGCGCAGTCAGCGGCGGCGACGCGCTGGGGGTGGGCAGCGGGTAGGTGAAGGAGGCCAGGCGAGGAGACGAGGGGGGCTGGGAGGGCTCCACCTTGGCGGGTCCAGCCGTGGAGGCGCATCTTGTGTGAGTGTGAGTGAGTGTGAGTGTGTGTGTGTGGAGAGAGAGACAGCCCCCCGCCCCGGCCGCCCGGCCCGGCCCGTCACCCCCGTCCCTCGGAGCCCGCCGGACCCGGCCGGCGAACTCAACAGGCCCGGCCGGGCGCGGGGCCTGGGGCGGGAGGAGGCGGCGGGGAAGCGCAGAGACGCTGGGATCTTGAGCGGGGCAGGGGCGCCCTCCGCCGTCTAGGGCCACACCACCCTGAACGCCCCCCGGTCTCCTCTGGTCTCGGAAGCTAAGCAGGGTCGGGCCTGGTTAGTACTTGGATGGGAGAAGACCGCCTGGGAATACCGGGTGCCGTAGGCTTCTTCTTCTTCTTTTTTTTTTTTTTTTGCCTCTTGTTCTGTCCCCTTTCTGGGAGCGCGGCGGCGGCCCGGGGTGGGGGTCACCCCCACCCTCAGCGCCCGCCGTGGGGTGCCTGGCGCCCCAGCCCGCACCGTGGGGCCTCCTCTTGTCCCAAGCCGCGACACCGCCGCCACGCGGCAGCATGCGTGGCATCTGGACTGTCAGGTCTCAGACCAAAGGTCTGCTCTGTGGGAACCGACACGCTGGAGGAAACCTTGAGAGTCTGAGAGGGGAGGGAGTTCCAGAAGGAGGCCAGGATGTCATTTTGAGGGAGTATGGGACCAGAACTCGTCCCGTTGCTTTTGGGGTTCTATGGGCTCCACGTAGGAATCTTTGGTGGTGGCAGCTGATGTTGGGGGATCCGGAGTCACACCCAGACCTGCTCCACAGGCCTCCTTTTACTTTTCTCTTTGGAGTCGTTATTTTTAAAAAGTGTCTCTTACCTCTCTCATTGCATTTTCTTTTCTCTCTCTTTTCAAGCAGATGATGGGAGTACAAGTATTCAGGTGACATGTGTTGCCCGTGCCCCCCTCCCCCCTGTGTTCTTATTCATTTACCTCTCATGTTGTTCCAGCGTATTGTGGGGGCACCAATGTTAAGGTCGGGTACGTTGCCCTCTCCCAGCCTCCCCCCTCGGGTCAGAGCTTCAAGTGCGCCCATCCCCCAGTCGGTGCGCACCCACCCCATTCCTAATGGAGGTGTATGCCCCTCCCCTCCCCCCACCCGCCCGACACCCACCCGATGATGAAGGTGATTCCTCTCTGTCCACTTAGGTGTCCATCCGTTCGTACCCATTTGCTGGTGAGCGCGCTCACGGGGCGCTCGTGTGTCCATTCTTGGGATACTTGGCTTACTGGAACGGGTTCCAGCTCTGGCCAGGAGAACACGAGAGGCGCCCTCTCACCGCTGCTCCTCACAGCCCAATGGCACTCCGTGGTGTCCACGCGCCACATTTTATTAATGCACTCCTGGATGGATGGGCACTCGGGTCGCTTCCACATCTTTGCGATTGTGTGAATTGTGCCCTAACTGTCACCCTAACCCTTACCCAGCCCGTGTCCTCTGCCCCTGCCTGACGCACTCCTCCCCGGCCAGGCCCAGGCCCGTCACTGTCCCGGGCCCCCGCCTGACCGGCTCCTTCCCGCCCGGCCTGTCACCGTCCTCTGCCCCTGCCTGACATGCTCCTTCCCGCCCGTCCGGCCTCTCACCGTCCTCGGCCCCTGCCTGACCGGCTCCTCCGTCGCCTGGGCCTTCCAAGGGCTTGGTGTGGACGCTGCTTCCAGGAAGCCCTCCAGAAACCCGGCAGCAGGGTGGCCGCAGCAGTCTCCAGCAGCCGTCCCTAAGTCGCGTGCGGGGCCCCCGCTGTGCCGCGGGGACCCAGCCTGGTGTCTTCCCTGAGGCCCTGCGGCTGCCGCTCCCCGCAAGGGGAGAGTCGCGGAGGTGGGGACCGCCTCCTGATGGGGACGTACACGCAGCTCTCCACGTCGGATTCCGGGGCTCTCTGTCCTGCCCGAAGGCCCAGCTGGCCTGCGGGTCCTTAGAGTGGCAAAAACATCCGAAAGCTGAGATTGAGGGTCCGGTGGGTGTCTGCGCTTTTGTGCTGGGCACCCCAGGGAGGCCCGGGGGCTGGCTGGACAACGCGGTCTGCTGGGCGGGGGGGGGGGTTAGAGGAGCAACTGATGCCCTTTGCACTTTGGGTAGCAAGAGTCTGAGGTGTCTCTGAGCCCTGTGCCATGTCGGGGGGGGGCGGGGGGGGGAAGAGGAGGAGGAGGAGGAGGTGGGAAGGGCCGGGGCCTGCAGCCGTGTTCCCGGGGTGGCAGGGCAAGTGGCTTCTTCCACAGGCTGCTTGGCCTGGGCTCCCTGCACCTGGGCCTTTGGAGGACCGGCCCTGTGCTTGCCAACGCTTCCTGCAGGGACCCAGAGCTGGGAGGTTGCATCTCTCAGCCCTGGGTCGGGCAGAGCCCCAGCGGGCCATGCCCACAACCTCTCTCAGCACCGGTCCCCCAGAAGGCTCCTTGGGGACCAGGATTCTCTTGCGGTGACTCTTTAAGGTCTGGCCCCTGGATGGAGGGGCACCAGGAGTAGAGGAGCAGGAAGGGGAAGGGGGTGGCCATGCGAGGGGACACTTTGAGGCCAAGTCCCAGCTTCAGCCTGATCCTCCTGGGAACCCCGGGGTGTACGTCACACCTCCTGGTTGTCCCGCTCTGAGACAAGGAGCCGGGCTTCGCATTCCCACAGCAGCCAGTCGTGGGCTGAGGACACCTGGGGCGTTGGGAACTCCCTGGCTTCTCCTTGGTTTAACATCTGGAGCTGCTTGTGAATCGTGCCGCCACACACACCCGAGTGCAGGTGTCTTCCGCACAGACTGCGGGCCTCGCTCTTCTGAATGCCGCTAGCTGGCCACCCACCCACGGGAGAACCTGGTCAGGGTACTTTCTCTCAGGGGCAGACTCTTTTCCGGGCGGGCTACCGGTGTCTCTGTTTGCTCGTTTCTTTCTTCCATTTCGGGAAAGTCTTCCTTGCTGGGTGTGGAAATCTCCTATGCCTTCCCTCGCCTATTCTGTCAGCTTTCAAATTCTCTTTCAGTTGCCACCCTCACAGATGGATTAGGAAACTCTTTCCGGTGCACTCATTAGTGAAATGACCTCAAGGAAGCTGGAATCCAATATCTAATCGCCGATTTTTAGCGAGTCCACACGCCAGGGTGGTCGGGGTCCAATGCAGCCCCGGCCAGGCCCAGGCCCCTTGGACCGGGCCACAGGAGGACACAGAGGAGGGTCCCGGCCCCCACGGTCGCGGTGCCGGCAGTTCTCCAAGGGCTTGGGCGTTTTCCAGAGGTAGGAGATGGAGGGGACTGATTTCTTCAGCGCCCCACAAACCACGCCACCCCACCCCACCCCACCCCACCCATGGGACACATCCCCAGAGAGAGATGCCCCATACACTCGCTCCCCTCCCCCTTGCGCTGTGCCCCAGCCCTGGCCCGGGGGAATAGGCGGCAGCCCGCCCACAGGGCGGGGGGCACAGCTGAAAGGGGTTGTGGGGGAGGGCGGCCCCTGGCTGGGGTCAAAGGGCGAGCGCCCGGTGCCGGTGCGCGCGTGCGCAGTCAGCGGCGGCGACGCGCTGGGGGTGGGCAGCGGGTAGGTGAAGGAGGCCAGGCGAGGAGACGAGGGGGGCTGGGAGGGCTCCACCTTGGCGGGTCCAGCCGTGGAGGCGCATCTTGTGTGAGTGTGAGTGAGTGTGAGTGTGTGTGTGTGGAGAGAGAGACAGCCCCCCGCCCCGGCCGCCCGGCCCGGCCCGTCACCCCCGTCCCTCGGAGCCCGCCGGACCCGGCCGGCGAACTCAACAGGCCCGGCCGGGCGCGGGGCCTGGGGCGGGAGGAGGCGGCGGGGAAGCGCAGAGACGCTGGGATCTTGAGCGGGGCAGGGGCGCCCTCCGCCGTCTAGGGCCACACCACCCTGAACGCCCCCCGGTCTCCTCTGGTCTCGGAAGCTAAGCAGGGTCGGGCCTGGTTAGTACTTGGATGGGAGAAGACCGCCTGGGAATACCGGGTGCCGTAGGCTTCTTCTTCTTCTTTTTTTTTTTTTTTTGCCTCTTGTTCTGTCCCCTTTCTGGGAGCGCGGCGGCGGCCCGGGGTGGGGGTCACCCCCACCCTCAGCGCCCGCCGTGGGGTGCCTGGCGCCCCAGCCCGCACCGTGGGGCCTCCTCTTGTCCCAAGCCGCGACACCGCCGCCACGCGGCAGCATGCGTGGCATCTGGACTGTCAGGTCTCAGACCAAAGGTCTGCTCTGTGGGAACCGACACGCTGGAGGAAACCTTGAGAGTCTGAGAGGGGAGGGAGTTCCAGAAGGAGGCCAGGATGTCATTTTGAGGGAGTATGGGACCAGAACTCGTCCCGTTGCTTTTGGGGTTCTATGGGCTCCACGTAGGAATCTTTGGTGGTGGCAGCTGATGTTGGGGGATCCGGAGTCACACCCAGACCTGCTCCACAGGCCTCCTTTTACTTTTCTCTTTGGAGTCGTTATTTTTAAAAAGTGTCTCTTACCTCTCTCATTGCATTTTCTTTTCTCTCTCTTTTCAAGCAGATGATGGGAGTACAAGTATTCAGGTGACATGTGTTGCCCGTGCCCCCCTCCCCCCTGTGTTCTTATTCATTTACCTCTCATGTTGTTCCAGCGTATTGTGGGGGCACCAATGTTAAGGTCGGGTACGTTGCCCTCTCCCAGCCTCCCCCCTCGGGTCAGAGCTTCAAGTGCGCCCATCCCCCAGTCGGTGCGCACCCACCCCATTCCTAATGGAGGTGTATGCCCCTCCCCTCCCCCCACCCGCCCGACACCCACCCGATGATGAAGGTGATTCCTCTCTGTCCACTTAGGTGTCCATCCGTTCGTACCCATTTGCTGGTGAGCGCGCTCACGGGGCGCTCGTGTGTCCATTCTTGGGATACTTGGCTTACTGGAACGGGTTCCAGCTCTGGCCAGGAGAACACGAGAGGCGCCCTCTCACCGCTGCTCCTCACAGCCCAATGGCACTCCGTGGTGTCCACGCGCCACATTTTATTAATGCACTCCTGGATGGATGGGCACTCGGGTCGCTTCCACATCTTTGCGATTGTGTGAATTGTGCCCTAACTGTCACCCTAACCCTTACCCAGCCCGTGTCCTCTGCCCCTGCCTGACGCACTCCTCCCCGGCCAGGCCCAGGCCCGTCACTGTCCCGGGCCCCCGCCTGACCGGCTCCTTCCCGCCCGGCCTGTCACCGTCCTCTGCCCCTGCCTGACATGCTCCTTCCCGCCCGTCCGGCCTCTCACCGTCCTCGGCCCCTGCCTGACCGGCTCCTCCGTCGCCTGGGCCTTCCAAGGGCTTGGTGTGGACGCTGCTTCCAGGAAGCCCTCCAGAAACCCGGCAGCAGGGTGGCCGCAGCAGTCTCCAGCAGCCGTCCCTAAGTCGCGTGCGGGGCCCCCGCTGTGCCGCGGGGACCCAGCCTGGTGTCTTCCCTGAGGCCCTGCGGCTGCCGCTCCCCGCAAGGGGAGAGTCGCGGAGGTGGGGACCGCCTCCTGATGGGGACGTACACGCAGCTCTCCACGTCGGATTCCGGGGCTCTCTGTCCTGCCCGAAGGCCCAGCTGGCCTGCGGGTCCTTAGAGTGGCAAAAACATCCGAAAGCTGAGATTGAGGGTCCGGTGGGTGTCTGCGCTTTTGTGCTGGGCACCCCAGGGAGGCCCGGGGGCTGGCTGGACAACGCGGTCTGCTGGGCGGGGGGGGGGGGTTAGAGGAGCAACTGATGCCCTTTGCACTTTGGGTAGCAAGAGTCTGAGGTGTCTCTGAGCCCTGTGCCATGTCAGGGGGGGGCGGGGGGGGGGAAGAGGAGGAGGAGGAGGAGGTGGGAAGGGCCGGGGCCTGCAGCCGTGTTCCCGGGGTGGCAGGGCAAGTGGCTTCTTCCACAGGCTGCTTGGCCTGGGCTCCCTGCACCTGGGCCTTTGGAGGACCGGCCCTGTGCTTGCCAACGCTTCCTGCAGGGACCCAGAGCTGGGAGGTTGCATCTCTCAGCCCTGGGTCGGGCAGAGCCCCAGCGGGCCATGCCCACAACCTCTCTCAGCACCGGTCCCCCAGAAGGCTCCTTGGGGACCAGGATTCTCTTGCGGTGACTCTTTAAGGTCTGGCCCCTGGATGGAGGGGCACCAGGAGTAGAGGAGCAGGAAGGGGAAGGGGGTGGCCATGCGAGGGGACACTTTGAGGCCAAGTCCCAGCTTCAGCCTGATCCTCCTGGGAACCCCGGGGTGTACGTCACACCTCCTGGTTGTCCCGCTCTGAGACAAGGAGCCGGGCTTCGCATTCCCACAGCAGCCAGTCGTGGGCTGAGGACACCTGGGGCGTTGGGAACTCCCTGGCTTCTCCTTGGTTTAACATCTGGAGCTGCTTGTGAATCGTGCCGCCACACACACCCGAGTGCAGGTGTCTTCCGCACAGACTGCGGGCCTCGCTCTTCTGAATGCCGCTAGCTGGCCACCCACCCACGGGTGAACCTGGTCAGGGTACTTTCTCTCAGGGGCAGACTCTTTTCCGGGCGGGCTACCGGTGTCTCTGTTTGCTCCTTTCTTTCTTCCATTTCGGGAAAGTCTTCCTTGCTGGGTGTGGAAATCTCCTATGCCTTCCCTCGCCTATTCTGTCAGCTTTCAAATTCTCTTTCAGTTGCCACCCTCACAGATGGATTAGGAAACTCTTTCCGGTGCACTCATTAGTGAAATGACCTCAAGGAAGCTGGAATCCAATATCTAATCGCCGATTTTTAGCGAGTCCACACGCCAGGGTGGTCGGGGTCCAATGCAGCCCCGGCCAGGCCCAGGCCCCTTGGACCGGGCCACAGGAGGACACAGAGGAGGGTCCCGGCCCCCACGGTCGCGGTGCCGGCAGTTCTCCAAGGGCTTGGGCGTTTTCCAGAGGTAGGAGATGGAGGGGACTGATTTCTTCAGCGCCCCACAAACCACGCCACCCCACCCCACCCCACCCCACCCATGGGACACATCCCCAGAGAGAGATGCCCCATACACTCGCTCCCCTCCCCCTTGCGCTGTGCCCCAGCCCTGGCCCGGGGGAATAGGCGGCAGCCCGCCCACAGGGCGGGGGGCACAGCTGAAAGGGGTTGTGGGGGAGGGCGGCCCCTGGCTGGGGTCAAAGGGCGAGCGCCCGGTGCCGGTGCGCGCGTGCGCAGTCAGCGGCGGCGACGCGCTGGGGGTGGGCAGCGGGTAGGTGAAGGAGGCCAGGCGAGGAGACGAGGGGGGCTGGGAGGGCTCCACCTTGGCGGGTCCAGCCGTGGAGGCGCATCTTGTGTGAGTGTGAGTGAGTGTGAGTGTGTGTGTGTGGAGAGAGAGACAGCCCCCCGCCCCGGCCGCCCGGCCCGGCCCGTCACCCCCGTCCCTCGGAGCCCGCCGGACCCGGCCGGCGAACTCAACAGGCCCGGCCGGGCGCGGGGCCTGGGGCGGGAGGAGGCGGCGGGGAAGCGCAGAGACGCTGGGATCTTGAGCGGGGCAGGGGCGCCCTCCGCCGTCTAGGGCCACACCACCCTGAACGCCCCCCGGTCTCCTCTGGTCTCGGAAGCTAAGCAGGGTCGGGCCTGGTTAGTACTTGGATGGGAGAAGACCGCCTGGGAATACCGGGTGCCGTAGGCTTCTTCTTCTTCTTTTTTTTTTTTTTTTTGCCTCTTGTTCTGTCCCCTTTCTGGGAGCGCGGCGGCGGCCCGGGGTGGGGGTCACCCCCACCCTCAGCGCCCGCCGTGGGGTGCCTGGCGCCCCAGCCCGCACCGTGGGGCCTCCTCTTGTCCCAAGCCGCGACACCGCCGCCACGCGGCAGCATGCGTGGCATCTGGACTGTCAGGTCTCAGACCAAAGGTCTGCTCTGTGGGAACCGACACGCTGGAGGAAACCTTGAGAGTCTGAGAGGGGAGGGAGTTCCAGAAGGAGGCCAGGATGTCATTTTGAGGGAGTATGGGACCAGAACTCGTCCCGTTGCTTTTGGGGTTCTATGGGCTCCACGTAGGAATCTTTGGTGGTGGCAGCTGATGTTGGGGGATCCGGAGTCACACCCAGACCTGCTCCACAGGCCTCCTTTTACTTTTCTCTTTGGAGTCGTTATTTTTAAAAAGTGTCTCTTACCTCTCTCATTGCATTTTCTTTTCTCTCTCTTTTCAAGCAGATGATGGGAGTACAAGTATTCAGGTGACATGTGTTGCCCGTGCCCCCCTCCCCCCTGTGTTCTTATTCATTTACCTCTCATGTTGTTCCAGCGTATTGTGGGGGCACCAATGTTAAGGTCGGGTACGTTGCCCTCTCCCAGCCTCCCCCCTCGGGTCAGAGCTTCAAGTGCGCCCATCCCCCAGTCGGTGCGCACCCACCCCATTCCTAATGGAGGTGTATGCCCCTCCCCTCCCCCCACCCGCCCGACACCCACCCGATGATGAAGGTGATTCCTCTCTGTCCACTTAGGTGTCCATCCGTTCGTACCCATTTGCTGGTGAGCGCGCTCACGGGGCGCTCGTGTGTCCATTCTTGGGATACTTGGCTTACTGGAACGGGTTCCAGCTCTGGCCAGGAGAACACGAGAGGCGCCCTCTCACCGCTGCTCCTCACAGCCCAATGGCACTCCGTGGTGTCCACGCGCCACATTTTATTAATGCACTCCTGGATGGATGGGCACTCGGGTCGCTTCCACATCTTTGCGATTGTGTGAATTGTGCCCTAACTGTCACCCTAACCCTTACCCAGCCCGTGTCCTCTGCCCCTGCCTGACGCACTCCTCCCCGGCCAGGCCCAGGCCCGTCACTGTCCCGGGCCCCCGCCTGACCGGCTCCTTCCCGCCCGGCCTGTCACCGTCCTCTGCCCCTGCCTGACATGCTCCTTCCCGCCCGTCCGGCCTCTCACCGTCCTCGGCCCCTGCCTGACCGGCTCCTCCGTCGCCTGGGCCTTCCAAGGGCTTGGTGTGGACGCTGCTTCCAGGAAGCCCTCCAGAAACCCGGCAGCAGGGTGGCCGCAGCAGTCTCCAGCAGCCGTCCCTAAGTCGCGTGCGGGGCCCCCGCTGTGCCGCGGGGACCCAGCCTGGTGTCTTCCCTGAGGCCCTGCGGCTGCCGCTCCCCGCAAGGGGAGAGTCGCGGAGGTGGGGACCGCCTCCTGATGGGGACGTACACGCAGCTCTCCACGTCGGATTCCGGGGCTCTCTGTCCTGCCCGAAGGCCCAGCTGGCCTGCGGGTCCTTAGAGTGGCAAAAACATCCGAAAGCTGAGATTGAGGGTCCGGTGGGTGTCTGCGCTTTTGTGCTGGGCACCCCAGGGAGGCCCGGGGGCTGGCTGGACAACGCGGTCTGCTGGGCGGGGGGGGGGGGGGTTAGAGGAGCAACTGATGCCCTTTGCACTTTGGGTAGCAAGAGTCTGAGGTGTCTCTGAGCCCTGTGCCATGTCGGGGGGGGGCGGGGGGGGGGAAGAGGAGGAGGAGGAGGAGGTGGGAAGGGCCGGGGCCTGCAGCCGTGTTCCCGGGGTGGCAGGGCAAGTGGCTTCTTCCACAGGCTGCTTGGCCTGGGCTCCCTGCACCTGGGCCTTTGGAGGACCGGCCCTGTGCTTGCCAACGCTTCCTGCAGGGACCCAGAGCTGGGAGGTTGCATCTCTCAGCCCTGGGTCGGGCAGAGCCCCAGCGGGCCATGCCCACAACCTCTCTCAGCACCGGTCCCCCAGAAGGCTCCTTGGGGACCAGGATTCTCTTGCGGTGACTCTTTAAGGTCTGGCCCCTGGATGGAGGGGCACCAGGAGTAGAGGAGCAGGAAGGGGAAGGGGGTGGCCATGCGAGGGGACACTTTGAGGCCAAGTCCCAGCTTCAGCCTGATCCTCCTGGGAACCCCGGGGTGTACGTCACACCTCCTGGTTGTCCCGCTCTGAGACAAGGAGCCGGGCTTCGCATTCCCACAGCAGCCAGTCGTGGGCTGAGGACACCTGGGGCGTTGGGAACTCCCTGGCTTCTCCTTGGTTTAACATCTGGAGCTGCTTGTGAATCGTGCCGCCACACACACCCGAGTGCAGGTGTCTTCCGCACAGACTGCGGGCCTCGCTCTTCTGAATGCCGCTAGCTGGCCACCCACCCACGGGTGAACCTGGTCAGGGTACTTTCTCTCAGGGGCAGACTCTTTTCCGGGCGGGCTACCGGTGTCTCTGTTTGCTCCTTTCTTTCTTCCATTTCGGGAAAGTCTTCCTTGCTGGGTGTGGAAATCTCCTATGCCTTCCCTCGCCTATTCTGTCAGCTTTCAAATTCTCTTTCAGTTGCCACCCTCACAGATGGATTAGGAAACTCTTTCCGGTGCACTCATTAGTGAAATGACCTCAAGGAAGCTGGAATCCAATATCTAATCGCCGATTTTTAGCGAGTCCACACGCCAGGGTGGTCGGGGTCCAATGCAGCCCCGGCCAGGCCCAGGCCCCTTGGACCGGGCCACAGGAGGACACAGAGGAGGGTCCCGGCCCCCACGGTAGCGGTGCCGGCAGTTCTCCAAGGGCTTGGGCGTTTTCCAGAGGTAGGAGATGGAGGGGACTGATTTCTTCAGCGCCCCACAAACCACGCCACCCCACCCCACCCCACCCCACCCATGGGACACATCCCCAGAGAGAGATGCCCCATACACTCGCTCCCCTCCCCCTTGCGCTGTGCCCCAGCCCTGGCCCGGGGGAATAGGCGGCAGCCCGCCCACAGGGCGGGGGGCACAGCTGAAAGGGGTTGTGGGGGAGGGCGGCCCCTGGCTGGGGTCAAAGGGCGAGCGCCCGGTGCCGGTGCGCGCGTGCGCAGTCAGCGGCGGCGACGCGCTGGGGGTGGGCAGCGGGTAGGTGAAGGAGGCCAGGCGAGGAGACGAGGGGGGCTGGGAGGGCTCCACCTTGGCGGGTCCAGCCGTGGAGGCGCATCTTGTGTGAGTGTGAGTGAGTGTGAGTGTGTGTGTGTGGAGAGAGAGACAGCCCCCCGCCCCGGCCGCCCGGCCCGGCCCGTCACCCCCGTCCCTCGGAGCCCGCCGGACCCGGCCGGCGAACTCAACAGGCCCGGCCGGGCGCGGGGCCTGGGGCGGGAGGAGGCGGCGGGGAAGCGCAGAGACGCTGGGATCTTGAGCGGGGCAGGGGCGCCCTCCGCCGTCTAGGGCCACACCACCCTGAACGCCCCCCGGTCTCCTCTGGTCTCGGAAGCTAAGCAGGGTCGGGCCTGGTTAGTACTTGGATGGGAGAAGACCGCCTGGGAATACCGGGTGCCGTAGGCTTCTTCTTCTTCTTTTTTTTTTTTTTTTGCCTCTTGTTCTGTCCCCTTTCTGGGAGCGCGGCGGCGGCCCGGGGTGGGGGTCACCCCCACCCTCAGCGCCCGCCGTGGGGTGCCTGGCGCCCCAGCCCGCACCGTGGGGCCTCCTCTTGTCCCAAGCCGCGACACCGCCGCCACGCGGCAGCATGCGTGGCATCTGGACTGTCAGGTCTCAGACCAAAGGTCTGCTCTGTGGGAACCGACACGCTGGAGGAAACCTTGAGAGTCTGAGAGGGGAGGGAGTTCCAGAAGGAGGCCAGGATGTCATTTTGAGGGAGTATGGGACCAGAACTCGTCCCGTTGCTTTTGGGGTTCTATGGGCTCCACGTAGGAATCTTTGGTGGTGGCAGCTGATGTTGGGGGATCCGGAGTCACACCCAGACCTGCTCCACAGGCCTCCTTTTACTTTTCTCTTTGGAGTCGTTATTTTTAAAAAGTGTCTCTTACCTCTCTCATTGCATTTTCTTTTCTCTCTCTTTTCAAGCAGATGATGGGAGTACAAGTATTCAGGTGACATGTGTTGCCCGTGCCCCCCTCCCCCCTGTGTTCTTATTCATTTACCTCTCATGTTGTTCCAGCGTATTGTGGGGGCACCAATGTTAAGGTCGGGTACGTTGCCCTCTCCCAGCCTCCCCCCTCGGGTCAGAGCTTCAAGTGCGCCCATCCCCCAGTCGGTGCGCACCCACCCCATTCCTAATGGAGGTGTATGCCCCTCCCCTCCCCCCACCCGCCCGACACCCACCCGATGATGAAGGTGATTCCTCTCTGTCCACTTAGGTGTCCATCCGTTCGTACCCATTTGCTGGTGAGCGCGCTCACGGGGCGCTCGTGTGTCCATTCTTGGGATACTTGGCTTACTGGAACGGGTTCCAGCTCTGGCCAGGAGAACACGAGAGGCGCCCTCTCACCGCTGCTCCTCACAGCCCAATGGCACTCCGTGGTGTCCACGCGCCACATTTTATTAATGCACTCCTGGATGGATGGGCACTCGGGTCGCTTCCACATCTTTGCGATTGTGTGAATTGTGCCCTAACTGTCACCCTAACCCTTACCCAGCCCGTGTCCTCTGCCCCTGCCTGACGCACTCCTCCCCGGCCAGGCCCAGGCCCGTCACTGTCCCGGGCCCCCGCCTGACCGGCTCCTTCCCGCCCGGCCTGTCACCGTCCTCTGCCCCTGCCTGACATGCTCCTTCCCGCCCGTCCGGCCTCTCACCGTCCTCGGCCCCTGCCTGACCGGCTCCTCCGTCGCCTGGGCCTTCCAAGGGCTTGGTGTGGACGCTGCTTCCAGGAAGCCCTCCAGAAACCCGGCAGCAGGGTGGCCGCAGCAGTCTCCAGCAGCCGTCCCTAAGTCGCGTGCGGGGCCCCCGCTGTGCCGCGGGGACCCAGCCTGGTGTCTTCCCTGAGGCCCTGCGGCTGCCGCTCCCCGCAAGGGGAGAGTCGCGGAGGTGGGGACCGCCTCCTGATGGGGACGTACACGCAGCTCTCCACGTCGGATTCCGGGGCTCTCTGTCCTGCCCGAAGGCCCAGCTGGCCTGCGGGTCCTTAGAGTGGCAAAAACATCCGAAAGCTGAGATTGAGGGTCCGGTGGGTGTCTGCGCTTTTGTGCTGGGCACCCCAGGGAGGCCCGGGGGCTGGCTGGACAACGCGGTCTGCTGGGCGGGGGGGGGGGGGTTAGAGGAGCAACTGATGCCCTTTGCACTTTGGGTAGCAAGAGTCTGAGGTGTCTCTGAGCCCTGTGCCATGTCGGGGGGGGGCGGGGGGGGAAGAGGAGGAGGAGGAGGAGGTGGGAAGGGCCGGGGCCTGCAGTCGTGTTCCCGGGGTGGCAGGGCAAGTGGCTTCTTCCACAGGCTGCTTGGCCTGGGCTCCCTGCACCTGGGCCTTTGGAGGACCGGCCCTGTGCTTGCCAACGCTTCCTGCAGGGACCCAGAGCTGGGAGGTTGCATCTCTCAGCCCTGGGTCGGGCAGAGCCCCAGCGGGCCATGCCCACAACCTCTCTCAGCACCGGTCCCCCAGAAGGCTCCTTGGGGACCAGGATTCTCTTGCGGTGACTCTTTAAGGTCTGGCCCCTGGATGGAGGGGCACCAGGAGTAGAGGAGCAGGAAGGGGAAGGGGGTGGCCATGCGAGGGGACACTTTGAGGCCAAGTCCCAGCTTCAGCCTGATCCTCCTGGGAACCCCGGGGTGTACGTCACACCTCCTGGTTGTCCCGCTCTGAGACAAGGAGCCGGGCTTCGCATTCCCACAGCAGCCAGTCGTGGGCTGAGGACACCTGGGGCGTTGGGAACTCCCTGGCTTCTCCTTGGTTTAACATCTGGAGCTGCTTGTGAATCGTGCCGCCACACACACCCGAGTGCAGGTGTCTTCCGCACAGACTGCGGGCCTCGCTCTTCTGAATGCCGCTAGCTGGCCACCCACCCACGGGTGAACCTGGTCAGGGTACTTTCTCTCAGGGGCAGACTCTTTTCCGGGCGGGCTACCGGTGTCTCTGTTTGCTCCTTTCTTTCTTCCATTTCGGGAAAGTCTTCCTTGCTGGGTGTGGAAATCTCCTATGCCTTCCCTCGCCTATTCTGTCAGCTTTCAAATTCTCTTTCAGTTGCCACCCTCACAGATGGATTAGGAAACTCTTTCCGGTGCACTCATTAGTGAAATGACCTCAAGGAAGCTGGAATCCAATATCTAATCGCCGATTTTTAGCGAGTCCACACGCCAGGGTGGTCGGGGTCCAATGCAGCCCCGGCCAGGCCCAGGCCCCTTGGACCGGGCCACAGGAGGACACAGAGGAGGGTCCCGGCCCCCACGGTCGCGGTGCCGGCAGTTCTCCAAGGGCTTGGGCGTTTTCCAGAGGTAGGAGATGGAGGGGACTGATTTCTTCAGCGCCCCACAAACCACGCCACCCCACCCCACCCCACCCCACCCATGGGACACATCCCCAGAGAGAGATGCCCCATACACTCGCTCCCCTCCCCCTTGCGCTGTGCCCCAGCCCTGGCCCGGGGGAATAGGCGGCAGCCCGCCCACAGGGCGGGGGGCACAGCTGAAAGGGGTTGTGGGGGAGGGCGGCCCCTGGCTGGGGTCAAAGGGCGAGCGCCCGGTGCCGGTGCGCGCGTGCGCAGTCAGCGGCGGCGACGCGCTGGGGGTGGGCAGCGGGTAGGTGAAGGAGGCCAGGCGAGGAGACGAGGGGGGCTGGGAGGGCTCCACCTTGGCGGGTCCAGCCGTGGAGGCGCATCTTGTGTGAGTGTGAGTGAGTGTGAGTGTGTGTGTGTGGAGAGAGAGACAGCCCCCCGCCCCGGCCGCCCGGCCCGGCCCGTCACCCCCGTCCCTCGGAGCCCGCCGGACCCGGCCGGCGAACTCAACAGGCCCGGCCGGGCGCGGGGCCTGGGGCGGGAGGAGGCGGCGGGGAAGCGCAGAGACGCTGGGATCTTGAGCGGGGCAGGGGCGCCCTCCGCCGTCTAGGGCCACACCACCCTGAACGCCCCCCGGTCTCCTCTGGTCTCGGAAGCTAAGCAGGGTCGGGCCTGGTTAGTACTTGGATGGGAGAAGACCGCCTGGGAATACCGGGTGCCGTAGGCTTCTTCTTCTTCTTTTTTTTTTTTTTTGCCTCTTGTTCTGTCCCCTTTCTGGGAGCGCGGCGGCGGCCCGGGGTGGGGGTCACCCCCACCCTCAGCGCCCGCCGTGGGGTGCCTGGCGCCCCAGCCCGCACCGTGGGGCCTCCTCTTGTCCCAAGCCGCGACACCGCCGCCACGCGGCAGCATGCGTGGCATCTGGACTGTCAGGTCTCAGACCAAAGGTCTGCTCTGTGGGAACCGACACGCTGGAGGAAACCTTGAGAGTCTGAGAGGGGAGGGAGTTCCAGAAGGAGGCCAGGATGTCATTTTGAGGGAGTATGGGACCAGAACTCGTCCCGTTGCTTTTGGGGTTCTATGGGCTCCACGTAGGAATCTTTGGTGGTGGCAGCTGATGTTGGGGGATCCGGAGTCACACCCAGACCTGCTCCACAGGCCTCCTTTTACTTTTCTCTTTGGAGTCGTTATTTTTAAAAAGTGTCTCTTACCTCTCTCATTGCATTTTCTTTTCTCTCTCTTTTCAAGCAGATGATGGGAGTACAAGTATTCAGGTGACATGTGTTGCCCGTGCCCCCCTCCCCCCTGTGTTCTTATTCATTTACCTCTCATGTTGTTCCAGCGTATTGTGGGGGCACCAATGTTAAGGTCGGGTACGTTGCCCTCTCCCAGCCTCCCCCCTCGGGTCAGAGCTTCAAGTGCGCCCATCCCCCAGTCGGTGCGCACCCACCCCATTCCTAATGGAGGTGTATGCCCCTCCCCTCCCCCCACCCGCCCGACACCCACCCGATGATGAAGGTGATTCCTCTCTGTCCACTTAGGTGTCCATCCGTTCGTACCCATTTGCTGGTGAGCGCGCTCACGGGGCGCTCGTGTGTCCATTCTTGAGATACTTGGCTTACTGGAACGGGTTCCAGCTCTGGCCAGGAGAACACGAGAGGCGCCCTCTCACCGCTGCTCCTCACAGCCCAATGGCACTCCGTGGTGTCCACGCGCCACATTTTATTAATGCACTCCTGGATGGATGGGCACTCGGGTCGCTTCCACATCTTTGCGATTGTGTGAATTGTGCCCTAACTGTCACCCTAACCCTTACCCAGCCCGTGTCCTCTGCCCCTGCCTGACGCACTCCTCCCCGGCCAGGCCCAGGCCCGTCACTGTCCCGGGCCCCCGCCTGACCGGCTCCTTCCCGCCCGGCCTGTCACCGTCCTCTGCCCCTGCCTGACATGCTCCTTCCCGCCCGTCCGGCCTCTCACCGTCCTCGGCCCCTGCCTGACCGGCTCCTCCGTCGCCTGGGCCTTCCAAGGGCTTGGTGTGGACGCTGCTTCCAGGAAGCCCTCCAGAAACCCGGCAGCAGGGTGGCCGCAGCAGTCTCCAGCAGCCGTCCCTAAGTCGCGTGCGGGGCCCCCGCTGTGCCGCGGGGACCCAGCCTGGTGTCTTCCCTGAGGCCCTGCGGCTGCCGCTCCCCGCAAGGGGAGAGTCGCGGAGGTGGGGACCGCCTCCTGATGGGGACGTACACGCAGCTCTCCACGTCGGATTCCGGGGCTCTCTGTCCTGCCCGAAGGCCCAGCTGGCCTGCGGGTCCTTAGAGTGGCAAAAACATCCGAAAGCTGAGATTGAGGGTCCGGTGGGTGTCTGCGCTTTTGTGCTGGGCACCCCAGGGAGGCCCGGGGGCTGGCTGGACAACGCGGTCTGCTGGGCGGGGGGGGGGGGTTAGAGGAGCAACTGATGCCCTTTGCACTTTGGGTAGCAAGAGTCTGAGGTGTCTCTGAGCCCTGTGCCATGTCGGGGGGGGGCGGGGGGGGAAGAGGAGGAGGAGGAGGAGGTGGGAAGGGCCGGGGCCTGCAGTCGTGTTCCCGGGGTGGCAGGGCAAGTGGCTTCTTCCACAGGCTGCTTGGCCTGGGCTCCCTGCACCTGGGCCTTTGGAGGACCGGCCCTGTGCTTGCCAACGCTTCCTGCAGGGACCCAGAGCTGGGAGGTTGCATCTCTCAGCCCTGGGTCGGGCAGAGCCCCAGCGGGCCATGCCCACAACCTCTCTCAGCACCGGTCCCCCAGAAGGCTCCTTGGGGACCAGGATTCTCTTGCGGTGACTCTTTAAGGTCTGGCCCCTGGATGGAGGGGCACCAGGAGTAGAGGAGCAGGAAGGGGAAGGGGGTGGCCATGCGAGGGGACACTTTGAGGCCAAGTCCCAGCTTCAGCCTGATCCTCCTGGGAACCCCGGGGTGTACGTCACACCTCCTGGTTGTGCCGCTCTGAGACAAGGAGCCGGGCTTCGCATTCCCACAGCAGCCAGTCGTGGGCTGAGGACACCTGGGGCGTTGGGAACTCCCTGGCTTCTCCTTGGTTTAACATCTGGAGCTGCTTGTGAATCGTGCCGCCACACACACCCGAGTGCAGGTGTCTTCCGCACAGACTGCGGGCCTCGCTCTTCTGAATGCCGCTAGCTGGCCACCCACCCACGGGTGAACCTGGTCAGGGTACTTTCTCTCAGGGGCAGACTCTTTTCCGGGCGGGCTACCGGTGTCTCTGTTTGCTCCTTTCTTTCTTCCATTTCGGGAAAGTCTTCCTTGCTGGGTGTGGAAATCTCCTATGCCTTCCCTCGCCTATTCTGTCAGCTTTCAAATTCTCTTTCAGTTGCCACCCTCACAGATGGATTAGGAAACTCTTTCCGGTGCACTCATTAGTGAAATGACCTCAAGGAAGCTGGAATCCAATATCTAATCGCCGATTTTTAGCGAGTCCACACGCCAGGGTGGTCGGGGTCCAATGCAGCCCCGGCCAGGCCCAGGCCCCTTGGACCGGGCCACAGGAGGACACAGAGGAGGGTCCCGGCCCCCACGGTCGCGGTGCCGGCAGTTCTCCAAGGGCTTGGGCGTTTTCCAGAGGTAGGAGATGGAGGGGACTGATTTCTTCAGCGCCCCACAAACCACGCCACCCCACCCCACCCCACCCCACCCATGGGACACATCCCCAGAGAGAGATGCCCCATACACTCGCTCCCCTCCCCCTTGCGCTGTGCCCCAGCCCTGGCCCGGGGGAATAGGCGGCAGCCCGCCCACAGGGCGGGGGGCACAGCTGAAAGGGGTTGTGGGGGAGGGCGGCCCCTGGCTGGGGTCAAAGGGCGAGCGCCCGGTGCCGGTGCGCGCGTGCGCAGTCAGCGGCGGCGACGCGCTGGGGGTGGGCAGCGGGTAGGTGAAGGAGGCCAGGCGAGGAGACGAGGGGGGCTGGGAGGGCTCCACCTTGGCGGGTCCAGCCGTGGAGGCGCATCTTGTGTGAGTGTGAGTGAGTGTGAGTGTGTGTGTGTGGAGAGAGAGACAGCCCCCCGCCCCGGCCGCCCGGCCCGGCCCGTCACCCCCGTCCCTCGGAGCCCGCCGGACCCGGCCGGCGAACTCAACAGGCCCGGCCGGGCGCGGGGCCTGGGGCGGGAGGAGGCGGCGGGGAAGCGCAGAGACGCTGGGATCTTGAGCGGGGCAGGGGCGCCCTCCGCCGTCTAGGGCCACACCACCCTGAACGCCCCCCGGTCTCCTCTGGTCTCGGAAGCTAAGCAGGGTCGGGCCTGGTTAGTACTTGGATGGGAGAAGACCGCCTGGGAATACCGGGTGCCGTAGGCTTCTTCTTCTTCTTTTTTTTTTTTTTTTGCCTCTTGTTCTGTCCCCTTTCTGGGAGCGCGGCGGCGGCCCGGGGTGGGGGTCACCCCCACCCTCAGCGCCCGCCGTGGGGTGCCTGGCGCCCCAGCCCGCACCGTGGGGCCTCCTCTTGTCCCAAGCCGCGACACCGCCGCCACGCGGCAGCATGCGTGGCATCTGGACTGTCAGGTCTCAGACCAAAGGTCTGCTCTGTGGGAACCGACACGCTGGAGGAAACCTTGAGAGTCTGAGAGGGGAGGGAGTTCCAGAAGGAGGCCAGGATGTCATTTTGAGGGAGTATGGGACCAGAACTCGTCCCGTTGCTTTTGGGGTTCTATGGGCTCCACGTAGGAATCTTTGGTGGTGGCAGCTGATGTTGGGGGATCCGGAGTCACACCCAGACCTGCTCCACAGGCCTCCTTTTACTTTTCTCTTTGGAGTCGTTATTTTTAAAAAGTGTCTCTTACCTCTCTCATTGCATTTTCTTTTCTCTCTCTTTTCAAGCAGATGATGGGAGTACAAGTATTCAGGTGACATGTGTTGCCCGTGCCCCCCTCCCCCCTGTGTTCTTATTCATTTACCTCTCATGTTGTTCCAGCGTATTGTGGGGGCACCAATGTTAAGGTCGGGTACGTTGCCCTCTCCCAGCCTCCCCCCTCGGGTCAGAGCTTCAAGTGCGCCCATCCCCCAGTCGGTGCGCACCCACCCCATTCCTAATGGAGGTGTATGCCCCTCCCCTCCCCCCACCCGCCCGACACCCACCCGATGATGAAGGTGATTCCTCTCTGTCCACTTAGGTGTCCATCCGTTCGTACCCATTTGCTGGTGAGCGCGCTCACGGGGCGCTCGTGTGTCCATTCTTGGGATACTTGGCTTACTGGAACGGGTTCCAGCTCTGGCCAGGAGAACACGAGAGGCGCCCTCTCACCGCTGCTCCTCACAGCCCAATGGCACTCCGTGGTGTCCACGCGCCACATTTTATTAATGCACTCCTGGATGGATGGGCACTCGGGTCGCTTCCACATCTTTGCGATTGTGTGAATTGTGCCCTAACTGTCACCCTAACCCTTACCCAGCCCGTGTCCTCTGCCCCTGCCTGACGCACTCCTCCCCGGCCAGGCCCAGGCCCGTCACTGTCCCGGGCCCCCGCCTGACCGGCTCCTTCCCGCCCGGCCTGTCACCGTCCTCTGCCCCTGCCTGACATGCTCCTTCCCGCCCGTCCGGCCTCTCACCGTCCTCGGCCCCTGCCTGACCGGCTCCTCCGTCGCCTGGGCCTTCCAAGGGCTTGGTGTGGACGCTGCTTCCAGGAAGCCCTCCAGAAACCCGGCAGCAGGGTGGCCGCAGCAGTCTCCAGCAGCCGTCCCTAAGTCGCGTGCGGGGCCCCCGCTGTGCCGCGGGGACCCAGCCTGGTGTCTTCCCTGAGGCCCTGCGGCTGCCGCTCCCCGCAAGGGGAGAGTCGCGGAGGTGGGGACCGCCTCCTGATGGGGACGTACACGCAGCTCTCCACGTCGGATTCCGGGGCTCTCTGTCCTGCCCGAAGGCCCAGCTGGCCTGCGGGTCCTTAGAGTGGCAAAAACATCCGAAAGCTGAGATTGAGGGTCCGGTGGGTGTCTGCGCTTTTGTGCTGGGCACCCCAGGGAGGCCCGGGGGCTGGCTGGACAACGCGGTCTGCTGGGCGGGGGGGGGGGGGGGGTTAGAGGAGCAACTGATGCCCTTTGCACTTTGGGTAGCAAGAGTCTGAGGTGTCTCTGAGCCCTGTGCCATGTCGGGGGGGGGGGCGGGGGGGGAAGAGGAGGAGGAGGAGGAGGTGGGAAGGGCCGGGGCCTGCAGTCGTGTTCCCGGGGTGGCAGGGCAAGTGGCTTCTTCCACAGGCTGCTTGGCCTGGGCTCCCTGCACCTGGGCCTTTGGAGGACCGGCCCTGTGCTTGCCAACGCTTCCTGCAGGGACCCAGAGCTGGGAGGTTGCATCTCTCAGCCCTGGGTCGGGCAGAGCCCCAGCGGGCCATGCCCACAACCTCTCTCAGCACCGGTCCCCCAGAAGGCTCCTTGGGGACCAGGATTCTCTTGCGGTGACTCTTTAAGGTCTGGCCCCTGGATGGAGGGGCACCAGGAGTAGAGGAGCAGGAAGGGGAAGGGGGTGGCCATGCGAGGGGACACTTTGAGGCCAAGTCCCAGCTTCAGCCTGATCCTCCTGGGAACCCCGGGGTGTACGTCACACCTCCTGGTTGTCCCGCTCTGAGACAAGGAGCCGGGCTTCGCATTCCCACAGCAGCCAGTCGTGGGCTGAGGACACCTGGGGCGTTGGGAACTCCCTGGCTTCTCCTTGGTTTAACATCTGGAGCTGCTTGTGAATCGTGCCGCCACACACACCCGAGTGCAGGTGTCTTCCGCACAGACTGCGGGCCTCGCTCTTCTGAATGCCGCTAGCTGGCCACCCACCCACGGGTGAACCTGGTCAGGGTACTTTCTCTCAGGGGCAGACTCTTTTCCGGGCGGGCTACCGGTGTCTCTGTTTGCTCCTTTCTTTCTTCCATTTCGGGAAAGTCTTCCTTGCTGGGTGTGGAAATCTCCTATGCCTTCCCTCGCCTATTCTGTCAGCTTTCAAATTCTCTTTCAGTTGCCACCCTCACAGATGGATTAGGAAACTCTTTCCGGTGCACTCATTAGTGAAATGACCTCAAGGAAGCTGGAATCCAATATCTAATCGCCGATTTTTAGCGAGTCCACACGCCAGGGTGGTCGGGGTCCAATGCAGCCCCGGCCAGGCCCAGGCCCCTTGGACCGGGCCACAGGAGGACACAGAGGAGGGTCCCGGCCCCCACGGTCGCGGTGCCGGCAGTTCTCCAAGGGCTTGGGCGTTTTCCAGAGGTAGGAGATGGAGGGGACTGATTTCTTCAGCGCCCCACAAACCACGCCACCCCACCCCACCCCACCCCACCCATGGGACACATCCCCAGAGAGAGATGCCCCATACACTCGCTCCCCTCCCCCTTGCGCTGTGCCCCAGCCCTGGCCCGGGGGAATAGGCGGCAGCCCGCCCACAGGGCGGGGGGCACAGCTGAAAGGGGTTGTGGGGGAGGGCGGCCCCTGGCTGGGGTCAAAGGGCGAGCGCCCGGTGCCGGTGCGCGCGTGCGCAGTCAGCGGCGGCGACGCGCTGGGGGTGGGCAGCGGGTAGGTGAAGGAGGCCAGGCGAGGAGACGAGGGGGGCTGGGAGGGCTCCACCTTGGCGGGTCCAGCCGTGGAGGCGCATCTTGTGTGAGTGTGAGTGAGTGTGAGTGTGTGTGTGTGGAGAGAGAGACAGCCCCCCGCCCCGGCCGCCCGGCCCGGCCCGTCACCCCCGTCCCTCGGAGCCCGCCGGACCCGGCCGGCGAACTCAACAGGCCCGGCCGGGCGCGGGGCCTGGGGCGGGAGGAGGCGGCGGGGAAGCGCAGAGACGCTGGGATCTTGAGCGGGGCAGGGGCGCCCTCCGCCGTCTAGGGCCACACCACCCTGAACGCCCCCCGGTCTCCTCTGGTCTCGGAAGCTAAGCAGGGTCGGGCCTGGTTAGTACTTGGATGGGAGAAGACCGCCTGGGAATACCGGGTGCCGTAGGCTTCTTCTTCTTCTTTTTTTTTTTTTTTTGCCTCTTGTTCTGTCCCCTTTCTGGGAGCGCGGCGGCGGCCCGGGGTGGGGGTCACCCCCACCCTCAGCGCCCGCCGTGGGGTGCCTGGCGCCCCAGCCCGCACCGTGGGGCCTCCTCTTGTCCCAAGCCGCGACACCGCCGCCACGCGGCAGCATGCGTGGCATCTGGACTGTCAGGTCTCAGACCAAAGGTCTGCTCTGTGGGAACCGACACGCTGGAGGAAACCTTGAGAGTCTGAGAGGGGAGGGAGTTCCAGAAGGAGGCCAGGATGTCATTTTGAGGGAGTATGGGACCAGAACTCGTCCCGTTGCTTTTGGGGTTCTATGGGCTCCACGTAGGAATCTTTGGTGGTGGCAGCTGATGTTGGGGGATCCGGAGTCACACCCAGACCTGCTCCACAGGCCTCCTTTTACTTTTCTCTTTGGAGTCGTTATTTTTAAAAAGTGTCTCTTACCTCTCTCATTGCATTTTCTTTTCTCTCTCTTTTCAAGCAGATGATGGGAGTACAAGTATTCAGGTGACATGTGTTGCCCGTGCCCCCCTCCCCCCTGTGTTCTTATTCATTTACCTCTCATGTTGTTCCAGCGTATTGTGGGGGCACCAATGTTAAGGTCGGGTACGTTGCCCTCTCCCAGCCTCCCCCCTCGGGTCAGAGCTTCAAGTGCGCCCATCCCCCAGTCGGTGCGCACCCACCCCATTCCTAATGGAGGTGTATGCCCCTCCCCTCCCCCCACCCGCCCGACACCCACCCGATGATGAAGGTGATTCCTCTCTGTCCACTTAGGTGTCCATCCGTTCGTACCCATTTGCTGGTGAGCGCGCTCACGGGGCGCTCGTGTGTCCATTCTTGGGATACTTGGCTTACTGGAACGGGTTCCAGCTCTGGCCAGGAGAACACGAGAGGCGCCCTCTCACCGCTGCTCCTCACAGCCCAATGGCACTCCGTGGTGTCCACGCGCCACATTTTATTAATGCACTCCTGGATGGATGGGCACTCGGGTCGCTTCCACATCTTTGCGATTGTGTGAATTGTGCCCTAACTGTCACCCTAACCCTTACCCAGCCCGTGTCCTCTGCCCCTGCCTGACGCACTCCTCCCCGGCCAGGCCCAGGCCCGTCACTGTCCCGGGCCCCCGCCTGACCGGCTCCTTCCCGCCCGGCCTGTCACCGTCCTCTGCCCCTGCCTGACATGCTCCTTCCCGCCCGTCCGGCCTCTCACCGTCCTCGGCCCCTGCCTGACCGGCTCCTCCGTCGCCTGGGCCTTCCAAGGGCTTGGTGTGGACGCTGCTTCCAGGAAGCCCTCCAGAAACCCGGCAGCAGGGTGGCCGCAGCAGTCTCCAGCAGCCGTCCCTAAGTCGCGTGCGGGGCCCCCGCTGTGCCGCGGGGACCCAGCCTGGTGTCTTCCCTGAGGCCCTGCGGCTGCCGCTCCCCGCAAGGGGAGAGTCGCGGAGGTGGGGACCGCCTCCTGATGGGGACGTACACGCAGCTCTCCACGTCGGATTCCGGGGCTCTCTGTCCTGCCCGAAGGCCCAGCTGGCCTGCGGGTCCTTAGAGTGGCAAAAACATCCGAAAGCTGAGATTGAGGGTCCGGTGGGTGTCTGCGCTTTTGTGCTGGGCACCCCAGGGAGGCCCGGGGGCTGGCTGGACAACGCGGTCTGCTGGGCGGGGGGGGGGGGGGGGGTTAGAGGAGCAACTGATGCCCTTTGCACTTTGGGTAGCAAGAGTCTGAGGTGTCTCTGAGCCCTGTGCCATGTCGGGGGGGGGGGGCGGGGGGGGAAGAGGAGGAGGAGGAGGAGGTGGGAAGGGCCGGGGCCTGCAGTCGTGTTCCCGGGGTGGCAGGGCAAGTGGCTTCTTCCACAGGCTGCTTGGCCTGGGCTCCCTGCACCTGGGCCTTTGGAGGACCGGCCCTGTGCTTGCCAACGCTTCCTGCAGGGACCCAGAGCTGGGAGGTTGCATCTCTCAGCCCTGGGTCGGGCAGAGCCCCAGCGGGCCATGCCCACAACCTCTCTCAGCACCGGTCCCCCAGAAGGCTCCTTGGGGACCAGGATTCTCTTGCGGTGACTCTTTAAGGTCTGGCCCCTGGATGGAGGGGCACCAGGAGTAGAGGAGCAGGAAGGGGAAGGGGGTGGCCATGCGAGGGGACACTTTGAGGCCAAGTCCCAGCTTCAGCCTGATCCTCCTGGGAACCCCGGGGTGTACGTCACACCTCCTGGTTGTCCCGCTCTGAGACAAGGAGCCGGGCTTCGCATTCCCACAGCAGCCAGTCGTGGGCTGAGGACACCTGGGGCGTTGGGAACTCCCTGGCTTCTCCTTGGTTTAACATCTGGAGCTGCTTGTGAATCGTGCCGCCACACACACCCGAGTGCAGGTGTCTTCCGCACAGACTGCGGGCCTCGCTCTTCTGAATGCCGCTAGCTGGCCACCCACCCACGGGTGAACCTGGTCAGGGTACTTTCTCTCAGGGGCAGACTCTTTTCCGGGCGGGCTACCGGTGTCTCTGTTTGCTCCTTTCTTTCTTCCATTTCGGGAAAGTCTTCCTTGCTGGGTGTGGAAATCTCCTATGCCTTCCCTCGCCTATTCTGTCAGCTTTCAAATTCTCTTTCAGTTGCCACCCTCACAGATGGATTAGGAAACTCTTTCCGGTGCACTCATTAGTGAAATGACCTCAAGGAAGCTGGAATCCAATATCTAATCGCCGATTTTTAGCGAGTCCACACGCCAGGGTGGTCGGGGTCCAATGCAGCCCCGGCCAGGCCCAGGCCCCTTGGACCGGGCCACAGGAGGACACAGAGGAGGGTCCCGGCCCCCACGGTCGCGGTGCCGGCAGTTCTCCAAGGGCTTGGGCGTTTTCCAGAGGTAGGAGATGGAGGGGACTGATTTCTTCAGCGCCCCACAAACCACGCCACCCCACCCCACCCCACCCCACCCATGGGACACATCCCCAGAGAGAGATGCCCCATACACTCGCTCCCCTCCCCCTTGCGCTGTGCCCCAGCCCTGGCCCGGGGGAATAGGCGGCAGCCCGCCCACAGGGCGGGGGGCACAGCTGAAAGGGGTTGTGGGGGAGGGCGGCCCCTGGCTGGGGTCAAAGGGCGAGCGCCCGGTGCCGGTGCGCGCGTGCGCAGTCAGCGGCGGCGACGCGCTGGGGGTGGGCAGCGGGTAGGTGAAGGAGGCCAGGCGAGGAGACGAGGGGGGCTGGGAGGGCTCCACCTTGGCGGGTCCAGCCGTGGAGGCGCATCTTGTGTGAGTGTGAGTGAGTGTGAGTGTGTGTGTGTGGAGAGAGAGACAGCCCCCCGCCCCGGCCGCCCGGCCCGGCCCGTCACCCCCGTCCCTCGGAGCCCGCCGGACCCGGCCGGCGAACTCAACAGGCCCGGCCGGGCGCGGGGCCTGGGGCGGGAGGAGGCGGCGGGGAAGCGCAGAGACGCTGGGATCTTGAGCGGGGCAGGGGCGCCCTCCGCCGTCTAGGGCCACACCACCCTGAACGCCCCCCGGTCTCCTCTGGTCTCGGAAGCTAAGCAGGGTCGGGCCTGGTTAGTACTTGGATGGGAGAAGACCGCCTGGGAATACCGGGTGCCGTAGGCTTCTTCTTCTTCTTTTTTTTTTTTTTTGCCTCTTGTTCTGTCCCCTTTCTGGGAGCGCGGCGGCGGCCCGGGGTGGGGGTCACCCCCACCCTCAGCGCCCGCCGTGGGGTGCCTGGCGCCCCAGCCCGCACCGTGGGGCCTCCTCTTGTCCCAAGCCGCGACACCGCCGCCACGCGGCAGCATGCGTGGCATCTGGACTGTCAGGTCTCAGACCAAAGGTCTGCTCTGTGGGAACCGACACGCTGGAGGAAACCTTGAGAGTCTGAGAGGGGAGGGAGTTCCAGAAGGAGGCCAGGATGTCATTTTGAGGGAGTATGGGACCAGAACTCGTCCCGTTGCTTTTGGGGTTCTATGGGCTCCACGTAGGAATCTTTGGTGGTGGCAGCTGATGTTGGGGGATCCGGAGTCACACCCAGACCTGCTCCACAGGCCTCCTTTTACTTTTCTCTTTGGAGTCGTTATTTTTAAAAAGTGTCTCTTACCTCTCTCATTGCATTTTCTTTTCTCTCTCTTTTCAAGCAGATGATGGGAGTACAAGTATTCAGGTGACATGTGTTGCCCGTGCCCCCCTCCCCCCTGTGTTCTTATTCATTTACCTCTCATGTTGTTCCAGCGTATTGTGGGGGCACCAATGTTAAGGTCGGGTACGTTGCCCTCTCCCAGCCTCCCCCCTCGGGTCAGAGCTTCAAGTGCGCCCATCCCCCAGTCGGTGCGCACCCACCCCATTCCTAATGGAGGTGTATGCCCCTCCCCTCCCCCCACCCGCCCGACACCCACCCGATGATGAAGGTGATTCCTCTCTGTCCACTTAGGTGTCCATCCGTTCGTACCCATTTGCTGGTGAGCGCGCTCACGGGGCGCTCGTGTGTCCATTCTTGGGATACTTGGCTTACTGGAACGGGTTCCAGCTCTGGCCAGGAGAACACGAGAGGCGCCCTCTCACCGCTGCTCCTCACAGCCCAATGGCACTCCGTGGTGTCCACGCGCCACATTTTATTAATGCACTCCTGGATGGATGGGCACTCGGGTCGCTTCCACATCTTTGCGATTGTGTGAATTGTGCCCTAACTGTCACCCTAACCCTTACCCAGCCCGTGTCCTCTGCCCCTGCCTGACGCACTCCTCCCCGGCCAGGCCCAGGCCCGTCACTGTCCCGGGCCCCCGCCTGACCGGCTCCTTCCCGCCCGGCCTGTCACCGTCCTCTGCCCCTGCCTGACATGCTCCTTCCCGCCCGTCCGGCCTCTCACCGTCCTCGGCCCCTGCCTGACCGGCTCCTCCGTCGCCTGGGCCTTCCAAGGGCTTGGTGTGGACGCTGCTTCCAGGAAGCCCTCCAGAAACCCGGCAGCAGGGTGGCCGCAGCAGTCTCCAGCAGCCGTCCCTAAGTCGCGTGCGGGGCCCCCGCTGTGCCGCGGGGACCCAGCCTGGTGTCTTCCCTGAGGCCCTGCGGCTGCCGCTCCCCGCAAGGGGAGAGTCGCGGAGGTGGGGACCGCCTCCTGATGGGGACGTACACGCAGCTCTCCACGTCGGATTCCGGGGCTCTCTGTCCTGCCCGAAGGCCCAGCTGGCCTGCGGGTCCTTAGAGTGGCAAAAACATCCGAAAGCTGAGATTGAGGGTCCGGTGGGTGTCTGCGCTTTTGTGCTGGGCACCCCAGGGAGGCCCGGGGGCTGGCTGGACAACGCGGTCTGCTGGGCGGGGGGGGGGGGGGGGGTTAGAGGAGCAACTGATGCCCTTTGCACTTTGGGTAGCAAGAGTCTGAGGTGTCTCTGAGCCCTGTGCCATGTCGGGGGGGGGGGCGGGGGGGGAAGAGGAGGAGGAGGAGGAGGTGGGAAGGGCCGGGGCCTGCAGTCGTGTTCCCGGGGTGGCAGGGCAAGTGGCTTCTTCCACAGGCTGCTTGGCCTGGGCTCCCTGCACCTGGGCCTTTGGAGGACCGGCCCTGTGCTTGCCAACGCTTCCTGCAGGGACCCAGAGCTGGGAGGTTGCATCTCTCAGCCCTGGGTCGGGCAGAGCCCCAGCGGGCCATGCCCACAACCTCTCTCAGCACCGGTCCCCCAGAAGGCTCCTTGGGGACCAGGATTCTCTTGCGGTGACTCTTTAAGGTCTGGCCCCTGGATGGAGGGGCACCAGGAGTAGAGGAGCAGGAAGGGGAAGGGGGTGGCCATGCGAGGGGACACTTTGAGGCCAAGTCCCAGCTTCAGCCTGATCCTCCTGGGAACCCCGGGGTGTACGTCACACCTCCTGGTTGTCCCGCTCTGAGACAAGGAGCCGGGCTTCGCATTCCCACAGCAGCCAGTCGTGGGCTGAGGACACCTGGGGCGTTGGGAACTCCCTGGCTTCTCCTTGGTTTAACATCTGGAGCTGCTTGTGAATCGTGCCGCCACACACACCCGAGTGCAGGTGTCTTCCGCACAGACTGCGGGCCTCGCTCTTCTGAATGCCGCTAGCTGGCCACCCACCCACGGGTGAACCTGGTCAGGGTACTTTCTCTCAGGGGCAGACTCTTTTCCGGGCGGGCTACCGGTGTCTCTGTTTGCTCCTTTCTTTCTTCCATTTCGGGAAAGTCTTCCTTGCTGGGTGTGGAAATCTCCTATGCCTTCCCTCGCCTATTCTGTCAGCTTTCAAATTCTCTTTCAGTTGCCACCCTCACAGATGGATTAGGAAACTCTTTCCGGTGCACTCATTAGTGAAATGACCTCAAGGAAGCTGGAATCCATATCTAATCGCCGATTTTTAGCGAGTCCACACGCCAGGGTGGTCGGGGTCCAATGCAGCCCCGGCCAGGCCCAGGCCCCTTGGACCGGGCCACAGGAGGACACAGAGGAGGGTCCCGGCCCCCACGGTCGCGGTGCCGGCAGTTCTCCAAGGGCTTGGGCGTTTTCCAGAGGTAGGAGATGGAGGGGACTGATTTCTTCAGCGCCCCACAAACCACGCCACCCCACCCCACCCCACCCCACCCATGGGACACATCCCCAGAGAGAGATGCCCCATACACTCGCTCCCCTCCCCCTTGCGCTGTGCCCCAGCCCTGGCCCGGGGGAATAGGCGGCAGCCCGCCCACAGGGCGGGGGGCACAGCTGAAAGGGGTTGTGGGGGAGGGCGGCCCCTGGCTGGGGTCAAAGGGCGAGCGCCCGGTGCCGGTGCGCGCGTGCGCAGTCAGCGGCGGCGACGCGCTGGGGGTGGGCAGCGGGTAGGTGAAGGAGGCCAGGCGAGGAGACGAGGGGGGCTGGGAGGGCTCCACCTTGGCGGGTCCAGCCGTGGAGGCGCATCTTGTGTGAGTGTGAGTGAGTGTGAGTGTGTGTGTGTGGAGAGAGAGACAGCCCCCCGCCCCGGCCGCCCGGCCCGGCCCGTCACCCCCGTCCCTCGGAGCCCGCCGGACCCGGCCGGCGAACTCAACAGGCCCGGCCGGGCGCGGGGCCTGGGGCGGGAGGAGGCGGCGGGGAAGCGCAGAGACGCTGGGATCTTGAGCGGGGCAGGGGCGCCCTCCGCCGTCTAGGGCCACACCACCCTGAACGCCCCCCGGTCTCCTCTGGTCTCGGAAGCTAAGCAGGGTCGGGCCTGGTTAGTACTTGGATGGGAGAAGACCGCCTGGGAATACCGGGTGCCGTAGGCTTCTTCTTCTTCTTTTTTTTTTTTTTTGCCTCTTGTTCTGTCCCCTTTCTGGGAGCGCGGCGGCGGCCCGGGGTGGGGGTCACCCCCACCCTCAGCGCCCGCCGTGGGGTGCCTGGCGCCCCAGCCCGCACCGTGGGGCCTCCTCTTGTCCCAAGCCGCGACACCGCCGCCACGCGGCAGCATGCGTGGCATCTGGACTGTCAGGTCTCAGACCAAAGGTCTGCTCTGTGGGAACCGACACGCTGGAGGAAACCTTGAGAGTCTGAGAGGGGAGGGAGTTCCAGAAGGAGGCCAGGATGTCATTTTGAGGGAGTATGGGACCAGAACTCGTCCCGTTGCTTTTGGGGTTCTATGGGCTCCACGTAGGAATCTTTGGTGGTGGCAGCTGATGTTGGGGGATCCGGAGTCACACCCAGACCTGCTCCACAGGCCTCCTTTTACTTTTCTCTTTGGAGTCGTTATTTTTAAAAAGTGTCTCTTACCTCTCTCATTGCATTTTCTTTTCTCTCTCTTTTCAAGCAGATGATGGGAGTACAAGTATTCAGGTGACATGTGTTGCCCGTGCCCCCCTCCCCCCTGTGTTCTTATTCATTTACCTCTCATGTTGTTCCAGCGTATTGTGGGGGCACCAATGTTAAGGTCGGGTACGTTGCCCTCTCCCAGCCTCCCCCCTCGGGTCAGAGCTTCAAGTGCGCCCATCCCCCAGTCGGTGCGCACCCACCCCATTCCTAATGGAGGTGTATGCCCCTCCCCTCCCCCCACCCGCCCGACACCCACCCGATGATGAAGGTGATTCCTCTCTGTCCACTTAGGTGTCCATCCGTTCGTACCCATTTGCTGGTGAGCGCGCTCACGGGGCGCTCGTGTGTCCATTCTTGGGATACTTGGCTTACTGGAACGGGTTCCAGCTCTGGCCAGGAGAACACGAGAGGCGCCCTCTCACCGCTGCTCCTCACAGCCCAATGGCACTCCGTGGTGTCCACGCGCCACATTTTATTAATGCACTCCTGGATGGATGGGCACTCGGGTCGCTTCCACATCTTTGCGATTGTGTGAATTGTGCCCTAACTGTCACCCTAACCCTTACCCAGCCCGTGTCCTCTGCCCCTGCCTGACGCACTCCTCCCCGGCCAGGCCCAGGCCCGTCACTGTCCCGGGCCCCCGCCTGACCGGCTCCTTCCCGCCCGGCCTGTCACCGTCCTCTGCCCCTGCCTGACATGCTCCTTCCCGCCCGTCCGGCCTCTCACCGTCCTCGGCCCCTGCCTGACCGGCTCCTCCGTCGCCTGGGCCTTCCAAGGGCTTGGTGTGGACGCTGCTTCCAGGAAGCCCTCCAGAAACCCGGCAGCAGGGTGGCCGCAGCAGTCTCCAGCAGCCGTCCCTAAGTCGCGTGCGGGGCCCCCGCTGTGCCGCGGGGACCCAGCCTGGTGTCTTCCCTGAGGCCCTGCGGCTGCCGCTCCCCGCAAGGGGAGAGTCGCGGAGGTGGGGACCGCCTCCTGATGGGGACGTACACGCAGCTCTCCACGTCGGATTCCGGGGCTCTCTGTCCTGCCCGAAGGCCCAGCTGGCCTGCGGGTCCTTAGAGTGGCAAAAACATCCGAAAGCTGAGATTGAGGGTCCGGTGGGTGTCTGCGCTTTTGTGCTGGGCACCCCAGGGAGGCCCGGGGGCTGGCTGGACAACGCGGTCTGCTGGGCGGGGGGGGGGGGGGGGTTAGAGGAGCAACTGATGCCCTTTGCACTTTGGGTAGCAAGAGTCTGAGGTGTCTCTGAGCCCTGTGCCATGTCGGGGGGGGGGGCGGGGGGGGAAGAGGAGGAGGAGGAGGAGGTGGGAAGGGCCGGGGCCTGCAGTCGTGTTCCCGGGGTGGCAGGGCAAGTGGCTTCTTCCACAGGCTGCTTGGCCTGGGCTCCCTGCACCTGGGCCTTTGGAGGACCGGCCCTGTGCTTGCCAACGCTTCCTGCAGGGACCCAGAGCTGGGAGGTTGCATCTCTCAGCCCTGGGTCGGGCAGAGCCCCAGCGGGCCATGCCCACAACCTCTCTCAGCACCGGTCCCCCAGAAGGCTCCTTGGGGACCAGGATTCTCTTGCGGTGACTCTTTAAGGTCTGGCCCCTGGATGGAGGGGCACCAGGAGTAGAGGAGCAGGAAGGGGAAGGGGGTGGCCATGCGAGGGGACACTTTGAGGCCAAGTCCCAGCTTCAGCCTGATCCTCCTGGGAACCCCGGGGTGTACGTCACACCTCCTGGTTGTCCCGCTCTGAGACAAGGAGCCGGGCTTCGCATTCCCACAGCAGCCAGTCGTGGGCTGAGGACACCTGGGGCGTTGGGAACTCCCTGGCTTCTCCTTGGTTTAACATCTGGAGCTGCTTGTGAATCGTGCCGCCACACACACCCGAGTGCAGGTGTCTTCCGCACAGACTGCGGGCCTCGCTCTTCTGAATGCCGCTAGCTGGCCACCCACCCACGGGTGAACCTGGTCAGGGTACTTTCTCTCAGGGGCAGACTCTTTTCCGGGCGGGCTACCGGTGTCTCTGTTTGCTCCTTTCTTTCTTCCATTTCGGGAAAGTCTTCCTTGCTGGGTGTGGAAATCTCCTATGCCTTCCCTCGCCTATTCTGTCAGCTTTCAAATTCTCTTTCAGTTGCCACCCTCACAGATGGATTAGGAAACTCTTTCCGGTGCACTCATTAGTGAAATGACCTCAAGGAAGCTGGAATCCAATATCTAATCGCCGATTTTTAGCGAGTCCACACGCCAGGGTGGTCGGGGTCCAATGCAGCCCCGGCCAGGCCCAGGCCCCTTGGACCGGGCCACAGGAGGACACAGAGGAGGGTCCCGGCCCCCACGGTCGCGGTGCCGGCAGTTCTCCAAGGGCTTGGGCGTTTTCCAGAGGTAGGAGATGGAGGGGACTGATTTCTTCAGCGCCCCACAAACCACGCCACCCCACCCCACCCCACCCCACCCATGGGACACATCCCCAGAGAGAGATGCCCCATACACTCGCTCCCCTCCCCCTTGCGCTGTGCCCCAGCCCTGGCCCGGGGGAATAGGCGGCAGCCCGCCCACAGGGCGGGGGGCACAGCTGAAAGGGGTTGTGGGGGAGGGCGGCCCCTGGCTGGGGTCAAAGGGCGAGCGCCCGGTGCCGGTGCGCGCGTGCGCAGTCAGCGGCGGCGACGCGCTGGGGGTGGGCAGCGGGTAGGTGAAGGAGGCCAGGCGAGGAGACGAGGGGGGCTGGGAGGGCTCCACCTTGGCGGGTCCAGCCGTGGAGGCGCATCTTGTGTGAGTGTGAGTGAGTGTGAGTGTGTGTGTGTGGAGAGAGAGACAGCCCCCCGCCCCGGCCGCCCGGCCCGGCCCGTCACCCCCGTCCCTCGGAGCCCGCCGGACCCGGCCGGCGAACTCAACAGGCCCGGCCGGGCGCGGGGCCTGGGGCGGGAGGAGGCGGCGGGGAAGCGCAGAGACGCTGGGATCTTGAGCGGGGCAGGGGCGCCCTCCGCCGTCTAGGGCCACACCACCCTGAACGCCCCCCGGTCTCCTCTGGTCTCGGAAGCTAAGCAGGGTCGGGCCTGGTTAGTACTTGGATGGGAGAAGACCGCCTGGGAATACCGGGTGCCGTAGGCTTCTTCTTCTTCTTTTTTTTTTTTTTTGCCTCTTGTTCTGTCCCCTTTCTGGGAGCGCGGCGGCGGCCCGGGGTGGGGGTC